>NW_028247039.1:0-37982 GCF_964263255.1 Lissotriton vulgaris | reverse complement strand
AACATGCTAATTTTAGCTCTAACACTGATGATCCACCTACAAATGTGAACTGACGTTCAAAAATAAAACATTTGAAAACGAACCATTTTCCACATTTCTGAAGCATGACGTAATGGGGGGGTGTTATCTCTTTTGTCGAAAATCAGCCGTTTTTGCTCGAACATTAAATGCCTCCAAATGGTATTTAATTAACTTCCCGAGCCCCTGGAAGCATGAAAATCACTTTAAACATGCTAATTTTAGCTCTAACACTGATGATCCACCTACAAATGTGAACTGACGTTCAAAAATAAAACATTTGAAAACGGACCATTTTCCACATTTCTGAAGCATGACGTAATGGGGGGGGTGTTATCTCTTTTGTCGAAAATCAGCCGTTTTTGCTCGAACATTAAATGCCTCCAAATGGTATTTAATTAACTTCCCGGGGTGAAGAAACCCTTTTTGAGAACTCAGAGTGAGTAAATTGGCCATTTTCATGCACTTTTAACCATTCCATAAATCTTGTGTTTTGGGCCCCTGGAAGCATGAAAATCACTTTAAACATGCTAATTTTAGCTCTAACACTGATGATCCACCTACAAATGTGAACTGACGTTCAAAAATAAAACATTTGAAAACGGACCATTTTCCACATTTCTGAAGCATGACGTAATGGGGGGGTGTTATCTCTTTTGTCGAAAATCAGCCGTTTTTGCTCGAACATTAAATGCCTCCAAATGGTATTTAATTAACTTCCCGAGCCCCTGGAAGCATGAAAATCACTTTAAACATGCTAATTTTAGCTCTAACACTGATGATCCACCTACAAATGTGAACTGACGTTCAAAAATAAAACATTTGAAAACGGACCATTTTCCACATTTCTGAAGCATGACGTAATGGGGGGGTGTTATCTCTTTTGTCGAAAATCAGCCGTTTTTGCTCGAACATTAAATGCCTCCAAATGGTATTTAATTAACTTCCCGAGCCCCTGGAAGCATGAAAATCACTTTAAACATGCTAATTTTAGCTCTAACACTGATGATCCACCTACAAATGTGAACTGACGTTCAAAAATAAAACATTTGAAAACGGACCATTTTCCACATTTCTGAAGCATGACGTAATGGGGGGGTGTTATCTCTTTTGTCGAAAATCAGCCGTTTTTGCTCGAACATTAAATGCCTCCAAATGGTATTTAATTAACTTCCCGGGGTGAAGAAACCCTTTTTGAGAACTCAGAGTGAGTAAATTGGCCATTTTCATGCACTTTTAACCATTCCATAAATCTTGTGTTTTGGGCCCCTGGAAGCATGAAAATCACTTTAAACATGCTAATTTTAGCTCTAACACTGATGATCCACCTACAAATGTGAACTGACGTTCAAAAATAAACATTTGAAAACGGACCATTTTCCACATTTCTGAAGCATGACGTAATGGGGGGGTGTTATCTCTTTTGTCGAAAATCAGCCGTTTTTGCTCGAACATTAAATGCCTCCAAATGGTATTTAATTAACTTCCCGAGCCCCTGGAAGCATGAAAATCACTTTAAACATGCTAATTTTAGCTCTAACACTGATGATCCACCTACAAATGTGAACTGACGTTCAAAAATAAAACATTTGAAAACGGACCATTTTCCACATTTCTGAAGCATGACGTAATGGGGGGGTGTTATCTCTTTTGTCGAAAATCAGCCGTTTTTGCTCGAACATTAAATGCCTCCAAATGGTATTTAATTAACTTCCCGGGGTGAAGAAACCCTTTTTGAGAACTCAGAGTGAGTAAATTGGCCATTTTCATGCACTTTTAACCATTCCATAAATCTTGTGTTTTGGGCCCCTGGAAGCATGAAAATCACTTTAAACATGCTAATTTTAGCTCTAACACTGATGATCCACCTACAAATGTGAACTGACGTTCAAAAATAAACATTTGAAAACGGACCATTTTCCACATTTCTGAAGCATGACGTAATGGGGGGGTGTTATCTCTTTTGTCGAAAATCAGCCGTTTTTGCTCGAACATTAAATGCCTCCAAATGGTATTTAATTAACTTCCCGAGCCCCTGGAAGCATGAAAATCACTTTAAACATGCTAATTTTAGCTCTAACACTGATGATCCACCTACAAATGTGAACTGACGTTCAAAAATAAAACATTTGAAAACGGACCATTTTCCACATTTCTGAAGCATGACGTAATGGGGGGGTGTTATCTCTTTTGTCGAAAATCAGCCGTTTTTGCTCGAACATTAAATGCCTCCAAATGGTATTTAATTAACTTCCCGGGGTGAAGAAACCCTTTTTGAGAACTCAGAGTGAGTAAATTGGCCATTTTCATGCACTTTTAACCATTCCATAAATCTTGTGTTTTGGGCCCCTGGAAGCATGAAAATCACTTTAAACATGCTAATTTTAGCTCTAACACTGATGATCCACCTACAAATGTGAACTGACGTTCAAAAATAAAACATTTGAAAACGGACCATTTTCCACATTTCTGAAGCATGACGTAATGGGGGGGTGTTATCTCTTTTGTCGAAAATCAGCCGTTTTTGCTCGAACATTAAATGCCTCCAAATGGTATTTAATTAACTTCCCGAGCCCCTGGAAGCATGAAAATCACTTTAAACATGCTAATTTTAGCTCTAACACTGATGATCCACCTACAAATGTGAACTGACGTTCAAAAATAAAACATTTGAAAACGGACCATTTTCCACATTTCTGAAGCATGACGTAATGGGGGGGTGTTATCTCTTTTGTCGAAAATCAGCCGTTTTTGCTCGAACATTAAATGCCTCCAAATGGTATTTAATTAACTTCCCGAGCCCCTGGAAGCATGAAAATCACTTTAAACATGCTAATTTTAGCTCTAACACTGATGATCCACCTACAAATGTGAACTGACGTTCAAAAATAAAACATTTGAAAACGGACCATTTTCCACATTTCTGAAGCATGACGTAATGGGGGGGTGTTATCTCTTTTGTCGAAAATCAGCCGTTTTTGCTCGAACATTAAATGCCTCCAAATGGTATTTAATTAACTTCCCGGGGTGAAGAAACCCTTTTTGAGAACTCAGAGTGAGTAAATTGGCCATTTTCATGCACTTTTAACCATTCCATAAATCTTGTGTTTTGGGCCCCTGGAAGCATGAAAATCACTTTAAACATGCTAATTTTAGCTCTAACACTGATGATCCACCTACAAATGTGAACTGACGTTCAAAAATAAACATTTGAAAACGGACCATTTTCCACATTTCTGAAGCATGACGTAATGGGGGGGTGTTATCTCTTTTGTCGAAAATCAGCCGTTTTTGCTCGAACATTAAATGCCTCCAAATGGTATTTAATTAACTTCCCGAGCCCCTGGAAGCATGAAAATCACTTTAAACATGCTAATTTTAGCTCTAACACTGATGATCCACCTACAAATGTGAACTGACGTTCAAAAATAAAACATTTGAAAACGGACCATTTTCCACATTTCTGAAGCATGACGTAATGGGGGGGTGTTATCTTTTTTGTCGAAAATCAGCCGTTTTTGCTCGAACATTAAATGCCTCCAAATGGTATTTAATTAACTTCCCGGGGTGAAGAAACCCTTTTTGAGAACTCAGAGTGAGTAAATTGGCCATTTTCATGCACTTTTAACCATTCCATAAATCTTGTGTTTTGGGCCCCTGGAAGCATGAAAATCACTTTAAACATGCTAATTTTAGCTCTAACACTGATGATCCACCTACAAATGTGAACTGACGTTCAAAAATAAAACATTTGAAAACGGACCATTTTCCACATTTCTGAAGCATGACGTAATGGGGGGGTGTTATCTCTTTTGTCGAAAATCAGCCGTTTTTGCTCGAACATTAAATGCCTCCAAATGGTATTTAATTAACTTCCCGAGCCCCTGGAAGCATGAAAATCACTTTAAACATGCTAATTTTAGCTCTAACACTGATGATCCACCTACAAATGTGAACTGACGTTCAAAAATAAAACATTTGAAAACGGACCATTTTCCACATTTCTGAAGCATGACGTAATGGGGGGGTGTTATCTCTTTTGTCGAAAATCAGCCGTTTTTGCTCGAACATTAAATGCCTCCAAATGGTATTTAATTAACTTCCCGAGCCCCTGGAAGCATGAAAATCACTTTAAACATGCTAATTTTAGCTCTAACACTGATGATCCACCTACAAATGTGAACTGACGTTCAAAAATAAAACATTTGAAAACGGACCATTTTCCACATTTCTGAAGCATGACGTAATGGGGGGGTGTTATCTCTTTTGTCGAAAATCAGCCGTTTTTGCTCGAACATTAAATGCCTCCAAATGGTATTTAATTAACTTCCCGAGCCCCTGGAAGCATGAAAATCACTTTAAACATGCTAATTTTAGCTCTAACACTGATGATCCACCTACAAATGTGAACTGACGTTCAAAAATAAAACATTTGAAAACGGACCATTTTCCACATTTCTGAAGCATGACGTAATGGGGGGTGTTATCTCTTTTGTCGAAAATCAGCCGTTTTTGCTCGAACATTAAATGCCTCCAAATGGTATTTAATTAACTTCCCGGGGTGAAGAAACCCTTTTTGAGAACTCAGAGTGAGTAAATTGGCCATTTTCATGCACTTTTAACCATTCCATAAATCTTGTGTTTTGGGCCCCTGGAAGCATGAAAATCACTTTAAACATGCTAATTTTAGCTCTAACACTGATGATCCACCTACAAATGTGAACTGACGTTCAAAAATAAAACATTTGAAAACGGACCATTTTCCACATTTCTGAAGCATGACGTAATGGGGGGGTGTTATCTCTTTTGTCGAAAATCAGCCGTTTTTGCTCGAACATTAAATGCCTCCAAATGGTATTTAATTAACTTCCCGAGCCCCTGGAAGCATGAAAATCACTTTAAACATGCTAATTTTTGCTCTAACACTGATGATCCACCTACAAATGTGAACTGACGTTCAAAAATAAAACATTTGAAAACGGACCATTTTCCACATTTCTGAAGCATGACGTAATGGGGGGGTGTTATCTCTTTTGTCGAAAATCAGCCGTTTTTGCTCGAACATTAAATGCCTCCAAATGGTATTTAATTAACTTCCCGAGCCCCTGTAAGCATGAAAATCACTTTAAACATGCTAATTTTAGCTCTAACACTGATGATCCACCTACAAATGTGAACTGACGTTCAAAAATAAAACATTTGAAAACGGACCATTTTCCACATTTCTGAAGCATGACGTAATGGGGGGGTGTTATCTCTTTTGTCGAAAATCAGCCGTTTTTGCTCGAACATTAAATGCCTCCAAATGGTATTTAATTAACTTCCCGAGCCCCTGGAAGCATGAAAATCACTTTAAACATGCTAATTTTAGCTCTAACACTGATGATCCACCTAGAAATGTGAACTGACGTTCAAAAATAAAACATTTGAAAACGGACCATTTTCCACATTTCTGAAGCATGACGTAATGGGGGGGTGTTATCTCTTTTGTCGAAAATCAGCCGTTTTTGCTCGAACATTAAATGCCTCCAAATGGTATTTAATTAACTTCCCGGGGTGAAGAAACCCTTTTTGAGAACTCAGAGTGAGTAAATTGGCCATTTTCATGCACTTTTAACCATTCCATAAATCTTGTGTTTTGGGCCCCTGGAAGCATGAAAATCACTTTAAACATGCTAATTTTAGCTCTAACACTGATGATCCACCTACAAATGTGAACTGACGTTCAAAAATAAAACATTTGAAAACGGACCATTTTCCACATTTCTGAAGAATTGACGTAATGGGGGGGTGTTATCTCTTTTGTCGAAAATCAGCCGTTTTTGCTCGAACATTAAATGCCTCCAAATGGTATTTAATTAACTTCCCGAGCCCCTGGAAGCATGAAAATCACTTTAAACATGCTAATTTTAGCTCTAACACTGATGATCCACCTACAAATGTGAACTGACGTTCAAAAATAAAACATTTGAAAACGGACCATTTTCCACATTTCTGAAGCATGACGTAATGGGGGGGTGTTATCTCTTTTGTCGAAAATCAGCCGTTTTTGCTCGAACATTAAATGCCTCCAAATGGTATTTAATTAACTTCCCGGGGTGAAGAAACCCTTTTTGAGAACTCAGAGTGAGTAAATTGGCCATTTTCATGCACTTTTAACCATTCCATAAATCTTGTGTTTTGGGCCCCTGGAAGCATGAAAATCACTTTAAACATGCTAATTTTAGCTCTAACACTGATGATCCACCTACAAATGTGAACTGACGTTCAAAAATAAAACATTTGAAAACGGACCATTTTCCACATTTCTGAAGCATGACGTAATGGGGGGGTGTTATCTCTTTTGTCGAAAATCAGCCGTTTTTGCTCGAACATTAAATGCCTCCAAATGGTATTTAATTAACTTCCCGAGCCCCTGGAAGCATGAAAATCACTTTAAACATGCTAATTTTAGCTCTAACACTGATGATCCACCTACAAATGTGAACTGACGTTCAAAAATAAAACATTTGAAAACGGACCATTTTCCACATTTCTGAAGCATGACGTAATGGGGGGGTGTTATCTCTTTTGTCGAAAATCAGCCGTTTTTGCTCGAACATTAAATGCCTCCAAATGGTATTTAATTAACTTCCCGAGCCCCTGGAAGCATGAAAATCACTTTAAACATGCTAATTTTAGCTCTAACACTGATGATCCACCTACAAATGTGAACTGACGTTCAAAAATAAAACATTTGAAAACGGACCATTTTCCACATTTCTGAAGCATGACGTAATGGGGGGTGTTATCTCTTTTGTCGAAAATCAGCCGTTTTTGCTCGAACATTAAATGCCTCCAAATGGTATTTAATTAACTTCCCGGGGTGAAGAAACCCTTTTTGAGAACTCAGAGTGAGTAAATTGGCCATTTTCATGCACTTTTAACCATTCCATAAATCTTGTGTTTTGGGCCCCTGGAAGCATGAAAATCACTTTAAACATGCTAATTTTAGCTCTAACACTGATGATCCACCTACAAATGTGAACTGACGTTCAAAAATAAAACATTTGAAAACGGACCATTTTCCACATTTCTGAAGCATGACGTAATGGGGGGGTGTTATCTCTTTTGTCGAAAATCAGCCGTTTTTGCTCGAACATTAAATGCCTCCAAATGGTATTTAATTAACTTCCCGAGCCCCTGGAAGCATGAAAATCACTTTAAACATGCTAATTTTAGCTCTAACACTGATGATCCACCTACAAATGTGAACTGACTTTCAAAAATAAAACATTTGAAAACGGACCATTTTCCACATTTCTGAAGCATGACGTAATGGGGGGGTGTTATCTCTTTTGTCGAAAATCAGCCGTTTTTGCTCGAACATTAAATGCCTCCAAATGGTATTTAATTAACTTCCCGGGGTGAAGAAACCCTTTTTGAGAACTCAGAGTGAGTAAATTGGCCATTTTCATGCACTTTTAACCATTCCATAAATCTTGTGTTTTGGGCCCCTGGAAGCATGAAAATCACTTTAAACATGCTAATTTTAGCTCTAACACTGATGATCCACCTACAAATGTGAACTGACGTTCAAAAATAAAACATTTGAAAACGGACCATTTTCCACATTTCTGAAGCATGACGTAATGGGGGGGTGTTATCTCTTTTGTCGAAAATCAGCCGTTTTTGCTCGAACATTAAATGCCTCCAAATGGTATTTAATTAACTTCCCGGGGTGAAGAAACCCTTTTTGAGAACTCAGAGTGAGTAAATTGGCCATTTTCATGCACTTTTAACCATTCCATAAATCTTGTGTTTTGGGCCCCTGGAAGCATGAAAATCACTTTAAACATGCTAATTTTAGCTCTAACACTGATGATCCACCTACAAATGTGAACTGACGTTCAAAAATAAAACATTTGAAAACGGACCATTTTCCACATTTCTGAAGCATGACGTAATGGGGGGGTGTTATCTCTTTTGTCGAAAATCAGCCGTTTTTGCTCGAACATTAAATGCCTCCAAATGGTATTTAATTAACTTCCCGAGCCCCTGGAAGCATGACAATCGCTTTAAACATGCTAATTTTAGCTCTAACACTGATGATCCACCTACAAATGTGAACTGACGTTCAAAAATAAAACATTTGAAAACGGACCATTTTCCACATTTCTGAAGCATGACGTAATGGGGGGGTGTTATCTCTTTTGTCGAAAATCAGCCGTTTTTGCTCGAACATTAAATGCCTCCAAATGGTATTTAATTAACTTCCCGAGCCCCTGGAAGCATGAAAATCACTTTAAACATGCTAATTTTTGCTCTAACACTGATGATCCACCTACAAATGTGAACTGACGTTCAAAAATAAAACATTTGAAAACGGACCATTTTCCACATTTCTGAAGCATGACGTAATGGGGGGGTGTTATCTCTTTTGTCGAAAATCAGCCGTTTTTGCTCGAACATTAAATGCCTCCAAATGGTATTTAATTAACTTCCCGAGCCCCTGTAAGCATGAAAATCACTTTAAACATGCTAATTTTAGCTCTAACACTGATGATCCACCTACAAATGTGAACTGACGTTCAAAAATAAAACATTTGAAAACGGACCATTTTCCACATTTCTGAAGCATGACGTAATGGGGGGGTGTTATCTCTTTTGTCGAAAATCAGCCGTTTTTGCTCGAACATTAAATGCCTCCAAATGGTATTTAATTAACTTCCCGAGCCCCTGGAAGCATGAAAATCACTTTAAACATGCTAATTTTAGCTCTAACACTGATGATCCACCTACAAATGTGAACTGACGTTCAAAAATAAAACATTTGAAAACGGACCATTTTCCACATTTCTGAAGCATGACGTAATGGGGGGGTGTTATCTCTTTTGTCGAAAATCAGCCGTTTTTGCTCGAACATTAAATGCCTCCAAATGGTATTTAATTAACTTCCCGGGGTGAAGAAACCCTTTTTGAGAACTCAGAGTGAGTAAATTGGCCATTTTCATGCACTTTTAACCATTCCATAAATCTTGTGTTTTGGGCCCCTGGAAGCATGAAAATCACTTTAAACATGCTAATTTTAGCTCTAACACTGATGATCCACCTACAAATGTGAACTGACGTTCAAAAATAAAACATTTGAAAACGGACCATTTTCCACATTTCTGAAGAATTGACGTAATGGGGGGGTGTTATCTCTTTTGTCGAAAATCAGCCGTTTTTGCTCGAACATTAAATGCCTCCAAATGGTATTTAATTAACTTCCCGAGCCCCTGGAAGCATGAAAATCACTTTAAACATGCTAATTTTAGCTCTAACACTGATGATCCACCTACAAATGTGAACTGACGTTCAAAAATAAAACATTTGAAAACGGACCATTTTCCACATTTCTGAAGCATGACGTAATGGGGGGGTGTTATCTCTTTTGTCGAAAATCAGCCGTTTTTGCTCGAACATTAAATGCCTCCAAATGGTATTTAATTAACTTCCCGGGGTGAAGAAACCCTTTTTGAGAACTCAGAGTGAGTAAATTGGCCATTTTCATGCACTTTTAACCATTCCATAAATCTTGTGTTTTGGGCCCCTGGAAGCATGAAAATCACTTTAAACATGCTAATTTTAGCTCTAACACTGATGATCCACCTACAAATGTGAACTGACGTTCAAAAATAAAACATTTGAAAACGGACCATTTTCCACATTTCTGAAGCATGACGTAATGGGGGGGTGTTATCTCTTTTGTCGAAAATCAGCCGTTTTTGCTCGAACATTAAATGCCTCCAAATGGTATTTAATTAACTTCCCGAGCCCCTGGAAGCATGAAAATCACTTTAAACATGCTAATTTTAGCTCTAACACTGATGATCCACCTACAAATGTGAACTGACGTTCAAAAATAAAACATTTGAAAACGGACCATTTTCCACATTTCTGAAGCATGACGTAATGGGGGGGTGTTATCTCTTTTGTCGAAAATCAGCCGTTTTTGCTCGAACATTAAATGCCTCCAAATGGTATTTAATTAACTTCCCGAGCCCCTGGAAGCATGAAAATCACTTTAAACATGCTAATTTTAGCTCTAACACTGATGATCCACCTACAAATGTGAACTGACGTTCAAAAATAAAACATTTGAAAACGGACCATTTTCCACATTTCTGAAGCATGACGTAATGGGGGGTGTTATCTCTTTTGTCGAAAATCAGCCGTTTTTGCTCGAACATTAAATGCCTCCAAATGGTATTTAATTAACTTCCAGGGGTGAAGAAACCCTTTTTGAGAACTCAGAGTGAGTAAATTGGCCATTTTCATGCACTTTTAACCATTCCATAAATCTTGTGTTTTGGGCCCCTGGAAGCATGAAAATCACTTTAAACATGCTAATTTTAGCTCTAACACTGATGATCCACCTACAAATGTGAACTGACGTTCAAAAATAAAACATTTGAAAACGGACCATTTTCCACATTTCTGAAGCATGACGTAATGGGGGGGTGTTATCTCTTTTGTCGAAAATCAGCCGTTTTTGCTCGAACATTAAATGCCTCCAAATGGTATTTAATTAACTTCCCGAGCCCCTGGAAGCATGAAAATCACTTTAAACATGCTAATTTTAGCTCTAACACTGATGATCCACCTACAAATGTGAACTGACTTTCAAAAATAAAACATTTGAAAACGGACCATTTTCCACATTTCTGAAGCATGACGTAATGGGGGGGTGTTATCTCTTTTGTCGAAAATCAGCCGTTTTTGCTCGAACATTAAATGCCTCCAAATGGTATTTAATTAACTTCCCGGGGTGAAGAAACCCTTTTTGAGAACTCAGAGTGAGTAAATTGGCCATTTTCATGCACTTTTAACCATTCCATAAATCTTGTGTTTTGGGCCCCTGGAAGCATGAAAATCACTTTAAACATGCTAATTTTAGCTCTAACACTGATGATCCACCTACAAATGTGAACTGACGTTCAAAAATAAAACATTTGAAAACGGACCATTTTCCACATTTCTGAAGCATGACGTAATGGGGGGGTGTTATCTCTTTTGTCGAAAATCAGCCGTTTTTGCTCGAACATTAAATGCCTCCAAATGGTATTTAATTAACTTCCCGGGGTGAAGAAACCCTTTTTGAGAACTCAGAGTGAGTAAATTGGCCATTTTCATGCACTTTTAACCATTCCATAAATCTTGTGTTTTGGGCCCCTGGAAGCATGAAAATCACTTTAAACATGCTAATTTTAGCTCTAACACTGATGATCCACCTACAAATGTGAACTGACGTTCAAAAATAAAACATTTGAAAACGGACCATTTTCCACATTTCTGAAGCATGACGTAATGGGGGGGTGTTATCTCTTTTGTCGAAAATCAGCCGTTTTTGCTCGAACATTAAATGCCTCCAAATGGTATTTAATTAACTTCCCGAGCCCCTGGAAGCATGACAATCACTTTAAACATGCTAATTTTAGCTCTAACACTGATGATCCACCTACAAATGTGAACTGACGTTCAAAAATAAAACATTTGAAAACGGACCATTTTCCACATTTCTGAAGCATGACGTAATGGGGGGGTGTTATCTCTTTTGTCGAAAATCAGCCGTTTTTGCTCGAACATTAAATGCCTCCAAATGGTATTTAATTAACTTCCCGAGCCCCTGGAAGCATGAAAATCACTTTAAACATGCTAATTTTAGCTCTAACACTGATGATCCACCTACAAATGTGAACTGACGTTCAAAAATAAAACATTTGAAAACGGACCATTTTCCACATTTCTGAAGCATGACGTAATGGGGGGGTGTTATCTCTTTTGTCGAAAATCAGCCGTTTTTGCTCGAACATTAAATGCCTCCAAATGGTATTTAATTAACTTCCCGAGCCCCTGGAAGCATGAAAATCACTTTAAACATGCTAATTTTAGCTCTAACACTGATGATCCACCTACAAATGTGAACTGACGTTCAAAAATAAAACATTTGAAAACGGACCATTTTCCACATTTCTGAAGCATGACGTAATGGGGGGGTGTTATCTCTTTTGTCGAAAATCAGCCGTTTTTGCTCGAACATTAAATGCCTCCAAATGGTATTTAATTAACTTCCCGAGCCCCTGGAAGCATGAAAATCACTTTAAACATGCTAATTTTAGCTCTAACACTGATGATCCACCTACAAATGTGAACTGACGTTCAAAAATAAAACATTTGAAAACGGACCATTTTCCACATTTCTGAAGCATGACGTAATGGGGGGGTGTTATCTCTTTTCTCGAAAATCAGCCGTTTTTGCTCGAACATTAAATGCCTCCAAATGGTATTTAATTAACTTCCCGAGCCCCTGGAAGCATGAAAATCACTTTAAACATGCTAATTTTAGCTCTAACACTGATGATCCACCTACAAATGTGAACTGACGTTCAAAAATAAAACATTTGAAAACGGACCATTTTCCACATTTCTGAAGCATGACGTAATGGGGGGGTGTTATCTCTTTTGTCGAAAATCAGCCGTTTTTGCTCGAACATTAAATGCCTCCAAATGGTATTTAATTAACTTCCCGAGCCCCTGGAAGCATGAAAATCACTTTAAACATGCTAATTTTAGCTCTAACACTGATGATCCACCTACAAATGTGAACTGACGTTCAAAAATAAAACATTTGAAAACGGACCATTTTCCACATTTCTGAAGCATGACGTAATGGGGGGGTGTTATCTCTTTTGTCGAAAATCAGCCGTTTTTGCTCGAACATTAAATGCCTCCAAATGGTATTTAATTAACTTCCCGGGGTGAAGAAACCCTTTTTGAGAACTCAGAGTGAGTAAATTGGCCATTTTCATGCACTTTTAACCATTCCATAAATCTTGTGTTTTGGGCCCCTGGAAGCATGAAAATCACTTTAAACATGCTAATTTTAGCTCTAACACTGATGATCCACCTACAAATGTGAACTGACGTTCAAAAATAAAACATTTGAAAACGGACCATTTTCCACATTTCTGAAGCATGACGTAATGGGGGGGTGTTATCTCTTTTGTCGAAAATCAGCCGTTTTTGCTCGAACATTAAATGCCTCCAAATGGTATTTAATTAACTTCCCGAGCCCCTGGAAGCATGAAAATCACTTTAAACATGCTAATTTTAGCTCTAACACTGATGATCCACCTACAAATGTGAACTGACGTTCAAAAATAAAACATTTGAAAATGGACCATTTTCCACATTTCTGAAGCATGACGTAATGGGGGGGTGTTATCTCTTTTGTCGAAAATCAGCCGTTTTTGCTCGAACATTAAATGCCTCCAAATGGTATTTAATTAACTTCCCGAGCCCCTGGAAGCATGAAAATCACTTTAAACATGCTAATTTTAGCTCTAACACTGATAATCCACCTACAAATGTGAACTGACGTTCAAAAATAAAACATTTGAAAACGGACCATTTTCCACATTTCTGAAGCATGACGTAATGGGGGGGTGTTATCTCTTTTGTCGAAAATCAGCCGTTTTTGCTCGAACATTAAATGCCTCCAAATGGTATTTAATTAACTTCCCGAGCCCCTGGAAGCATGAAAATCACTTTAAACATGCTAATTTTAGCTCTAACACTGATGATCCACCTACAAATGTGAACTGACGTTCAAAAATAAAACATTTGAAAACGGACCATTTTCCACATTTCTGAAGCATGACGTAATGGGGGGGTGTTATCTCTTTTGTCGAAAATCAGCCGTTTTTGCTCGAACATTAAATGCCTCCAAATGGTATTTAATTAACTTCCCGAGCCCCTGGAAGCATGAAAATCACTTTAAACATGCTAATTTTAGCTCTAACACTGATGATCCACCTACAAATGTGAACTGACGTTCAAAAATAAAACATTTGAAAACGGACCATTTTCCACATTTCTGAAGCATGACGTAATGGGGGGGTGTTATCTCTTTTGTCGAAAATCAGCCGTTTTTGCTCGAACATTAAATGCCTCCAAATGGTATTTAATTAACTTCCCGAGCCCCTGGAAGCATGAAAATCACTTTAAACATGCTAATTTTAGCTCTAACACTGATGATCCACCTACAAATGTGAACTGACGTTCAAAAATAAAACATTTGAAAACGGACCATTTTCCACATTTCTGAAGCATGACGTAATGGGGGGGTGTTATCTCTTTTGTCGAAAATCAGCCGTTTTTGCTCGAACATTAAATGCCTCCAAATGGTATTTAATTAACTTCCCGGGGTGAAGAAACCCTTTTTGAGAACTCAGAGTGAGTAAATTGGCCATTTTCATGCACTTTTAACCATTCCATAAATCTTGTGTTTTGGGCCCCTGGAAGCATGAAAATCACTTTAAACATGCTAATTTTAGCTCTAACACTGATGATCCACCTACAAATGTGAACTGACGTTCAAAAATAAAACATTTGAAAACGGACCATTTTCCACATTTCTGAAGCATGACGTAATGGGGGGGTGTTATCTCTTTTGTCGAAAATCAGCCGTTTTTGCTCGAACATTAAATGCCTCCAAATGGTATTTAATTAACTTCCCGGGGTGAAGAAACCCTTTTTGAGAACTCAGAGTGAGTAAATTGGCCATTTTCATGCACTTTTAACCATTCCATAAATCTTGTGTTTTGGGCCCCTGGAAGCATGAAAATCACTTTAAACATGCTAATTTTAGCTCTAACACTGATGATCCACCTACAAATGTGAACTGACGTTCAAAAATAAAACATTTGAAAACGGACCATTTTCCACATTTCTGAAGCATGACGTAATGGGGGGGTGTTATCTCTTTTGTCGAAAATCAGCCGTTTTTGCTCGAACATTAAATGCCTCCAAATGGTATTTAATTAACTTCCCGAGCCCCTGGAAGCATGAAAATCACTTTAAACATGCTAATTTTAGCTCTAACACTGATGATCCACCTACAAATGTGAACTGACGTTCAAAAATAAAACATTTGAAAACGGACCATTTTCCACATTTCTGAAGCATGACGTAATGGGGGGGTGTTATCTCTTTTGTCGAAAATCAGCCGTTTTTGCTCGAACATTAAATGCCTCCAAATGGTATTTAATTAACTTCCCGAGCCCCTGGAAGCATGAAAATCACTTTAAACATGCTAATTTTAGCTCTAACACTGATGATCCACCTACAAATGTGAACTGACGTTCAAAAATAAAACATTTGAAAACGGACCATTTTCCACATTTCTGAAGCATGACGTAATGGGGGGGTGTTATCTCTTTTGTCGAAAATCAGCCGTTTTTGCTCGAACATTAAATGCCTCCAAATGGTATTTAATTAACTTCCCGAGCCCCTGGAAGCATGAAAATCACTTTAAACATGCTAATTTTAGCTCTAACACTGATGATCCACCTACAAATGTGAACTGACGTTCAAAAATAAAACATTTGAAAATGGACCATTTTCCACATTTCTGAAGCATGACGTAATGGGGGGGTGTTATCTCTTTTGTCGAAAATCAGCCGTTTTTGCTCGAACATTAAATGCCTCCAAATGGTATTTAATTAACTTCCCGAGCCCCTGGAAGCATGAAAATCACTTTAAACATGCTAATTTTAGCTCTAACACTGATGATCCACCTACAAATGTGAACTGACGTTCAAAAATAAAACATTTGAAAACGGACCATTTTCCACATTTCTGAAGCATGACGTAATGGGGGGGTGTTATCTCTTTTGTCGAAAATCAGCCGTTTTTGCTCGAACATTAAATGCCTCCAAATGGTATTTAATTAACTTCCCGGGGTGAAGAAACCCTTTTTGAGAACTCAGAGTGAGTAAATTGGCCATTTTCATGCACTTTTAACCATTCCATAAATCTTGTGTTTTGGGCCCCTGGAAGCATGAAAATCACTTTAAACATGCTAATTTTAGCTCTAACACTGATGATCCACCTACAAATGTGAACTGACGTTCAAAAATAAAACATTTGAAAACGGACCATTTTCCACATTTCTGAAGCATGACGTAATGGGGGGGTGTTATCTCTTTTGTCGAAAATCAGCCGTTTTTGCTCGAACATTAAATGCCTCCAAATGGTATTTAATTAACTTCCCGGGGTGAAGAAACCCTTTTTGAGAACTCAGAGTGAGTAAATTGGCCATTTTCATGCACTTTTAACCATTCCATAAATCTTGTGTTTTGGGCCCCTGGAAGCATGAAAATCACTTTAAACATGCTAATTTTAGCTCTAACACTGATGATCCACCTACAAATGTGAACTGACGTTCAAAAATAAAACATTTGAAAACGGACCATTTTCCACATTTCTGAAGCATGACGTAATGGGGGGGTGTTATCTCTTTTGTCGAAAATCAGCCGTTTTTGCTCGAACATTAAATGCCTCCAAATGGTATTTAATTAACTTCCCGAGCCCCTGGAAGCATGAAAATCACTTTAAACATGCTAATTTTAGCTCTAACACTGATGATCCACCTACAAATGTGAACTGACGTTCAAAAATAAAACATTTGAAAACGGACCATTTTCCACATTTCTGAAGCATGACGTAATGGGGGGGTGTTATCTCTTTTGTCGAAAATCAGCCGTTTTTGCTCGAACATTAAATGCCTCCAAATGGTATTTAATTAACTTCCCGGGGTGAAGAAACCCTTTTTGAGAACTCAGAGTGAGTAAATTGGCCATTTTCATGCACTTTTAACCATTCCATAAATCTTCTGTTTTGGGCCCCTGGAAGCATGAAAATCACTTTAAACATGCTAATTTTAGCTCTAACACTGATGATCCACCTACAAATGTGAACTGACGTTCAAAAATAAAACATTTGAAAACGGACCATTTTCCACATTTCTGAAGCATGACGTAATGGGGGGGTGTTATCTCTTTTGTCGAAAATCAGCCGTTTTTGCTCGAACATTAAATGCCTCCAAATGGTATTTAATTAACTTCCCGGGGTGAAGAAACCCTTTTTGAGAACTCAGTGTGAGTAAATTGGCCATTTTCATGCACTTTTAACCATTCCATAAATCTTGTGTTTTGGGCCCCTGGAAGCATGAAAATCACTTTAAACATGCTAATTTTAGCTCTAACACTGATGATCCACCTACAAATGTGAACTGACGTTCAAAAATAAAACATTTGAAAACGGACCATTTTCCACATTTCTGAAGCATGACGTAATGGGGGGGTGTTATCTCTTTTGTCGAAAATCAGCCGTTTTTGCTCGAACATTAAATGCCTCCAAATGGTATTTAATTAACTTCCCGAGCCCCTGGAAGCATGAAAATCACTTTAAACATGCTAATTTTAGCTCTAACACTGATGATCCACCTACAAATGTGAACTGACGTTCAAAAATAAAACATTTGAAAACGGACCATTTTCCACATTTCTGAAGCATGACGTAATGGGGGGGTGTTGTCTCTTTTGTCGAAAATCAGCCGTTTTTGCTCGAACATTAAATGCCTCCAAATGGTATTTAATTAACTTCCCGAGCCCCTGGAAGCATGAAAATCACTTTAAACATGCTAATTTTAGCTCTAACACTGATGATCCACCTACAAATGTGAACTGACGTTCAAAAATAAAACATTTGAAAACGGACCATTTTCCACATTTCTGAAGCATGACGTAATGGGGGGGTATTATCTCTTTTGTCGAAAATCAGCCGTTTTTGCTCGAACATTAAATGCCTCCAAATGGTATTTAATTAACTTCCCGAGCCCCTGGAAGCATGAAAATCACTTTAAACATGCTAATTTTAGCTCTAACACTGATGATCCACCTACAAATGTGAACTGACGTTCAAAAATAAAACATTTGAAAACGGACCATTTTCCACATTTCTGAAGCATGACGTAATGGGGGGGTGTTATCTCTTTTGTCGAAAATCAGCCGTTTTTGCTCGAACATTAAATGCCTCCAAATGGTATTTAATTAACTTCCCGGGGTGAAGAAACCCTTTTTGAGAACTCAGAGTGAGTAAATTGGCCATTTTCATGCACTTTTAACCATTCCATAAATCTTGTGTTTTGGGCCCCTGGAAGCATGAAAATCACTTTAAACATGCTAATTTTAGCTCTAACACTGATGATCCACCTACAAATGTGAACTGACGTTCAAAAATAAAACATTTGAAAACGGACCATTTTCCACATTTCTGAAGCATGACGTAATGGGGGGGTGTTATCTCTTTTGTCGAAAATCAGCCGTTTTTGCTCGAACATTAAATGCCTCCAAATGGTATTTAATTAACTTCCCGAGCCCCTGGAAGCATGAAAATCACTTTAAACATGCTAATTTTAGCTCTAACACTGATGATCCACCTACAAATGTGAACTGACGTTCAAAAATAAAACATTTGAAAACGGACCATTTTCCACATTTCTGAAGCATGACGTAATGGGGGGGTGTTATCTCTTTTGTCGAAAATCAGCCGTTTTTGCTCGAACATTAAATGCCTCCAAAGGGTATTTAATTAACTTCCCGGGGTGAAGAAACCCTTTTTGAGAACTCAGAGTGAGTAAATTGGCCATTTTCATGCACTTTTAACCATTCCATAAATCTTGTGTTTTGGGCCCCTGGAAGCATGAAAATCACTTTAAACATGCTAATTTTAGCTCTAACACTGATGATCCACCTACAAATGTGAACTGACGTTCAAAAATAAAACATTTGAAAACGGACCATTTTCCACATTTCTGAAGCATGACGTAATGGGGGGGTGTTATCTCTTTTGTCGAAAATCAGCCGTTTTTGCTCGAACATTAAATGCCTCCAAATGGTATTTAATTAACTTCCCAGGGTGAAGAAACCCTTTTTGAGAACTCAGAGTGAGTAAATTGGCCATTTTCATGCACTTTTAACCATTCCATAAATCTTGTGTTTTGGGCCCCTGGAAGCATGAAAATCACTTTAAACATGCTAATTTTAGCTCTAACACTGATGATCCACCTACAAATGTGAACTGACGTTCAAAAATAAAACATTTGAAAACGGACCATTTTCCACATTTCTGAAGCATGACGTAATGGGGGGGTGTTATCTCTTTTGTCGAAAATCAGCCGTTTTTGCTCGAACATTAAATGCCTCCAAATGGTATTTAATTAACTTCCCGGGGTGAAGAAACCCTTTTTGAGAACTCAGAGTGAGTAAATTGGCCATTTTCATGCACTTTTAACCATTCCATAAATCTTGTGTTTTGGGCCCCTGGAAGCATGAAAATCACTTTAAACATGCTAATTTTAGCTCTAACACTGATGATCCACCTACAAATGTGAACTGACGTTCAAAAATAAAACATTTGAAAACTGACCATTTTCCACATTTCTGAAGCATGACGTAATGGGGGGGTGTTATCTCTTTTGTCGAAAATCAGCCGTTTTTGCTCGAACATTAAATGCCTCCAAATGGTATTTAATTAACTTCCCGAGCCCCTGGAAGCATGAAAATCACTTTAAACATGCTAATTTTAGCTCTAACACTGATGATCCACCTACAAATGTGAACTGACGTTCAAAAATAAAACATTTGAAAACGGACCATTTTCCACATTTCTGAAGCATGACGTAATGGGGGGGTGTTATCTCTTTTGTCGAAAATCAGCCGTTTTTGCTCGAACATTAAATGCCTCCAAATGGTATTTAATTAACTTCCCGGGGTGAAGAAACCCTTTTTGAGAACTCAGTGTGAGTAAATTGGCCATTTTCATGCACTTTTAACCATTCCATAAATCTTGTGTTTTGGGCCCCTGGAAGCATGAAAATCACTTTAAACATGCTAATTTTAGCTCTAACACTGATGATCCACCTACAAATGTGAACTGACGTACAAAAATAAAACATTTGAAAACGGACCATTTTCCACATTTCTGAAGCATGACGTAATGGGGGGGGTGTTATCTCTTTTGTCGAAAATCAGCCGTTTTTGCTCGAACATTAAATGCCTCCAAATGGTATTTAATTAACTTCCCGAGCCCCTGGAAGCATGAAAATCACTTTAAACATGCTAATTTTAGCTCTAACACTGATGATCCACCTACAAATGTGAACTGACGTTCAAAAATAAAACATTTGAAAACGGACCATTTTCCACATTTCTGAAGCATGACGTAATGGGGGGGTGTTGTCTCTTTTGTCGAAAATCAGCCGTTTTTGCTCGAACATTAAATGCCTCCAAATGGTATTTAATTAACTTCCCGAGCCCCTGGAAGCATGAAAATCACTTTAAACATGCTAATTTTAGCTCTAACACTGATGATCCACCTACAAATGTGAACTGACGTTCAAAAATAAAACATTTGAAAACGGACCATTTTCCACATTTCTGAAGCATGACGTAATGGGGGGGTATTATCTCTTTTGTCGAAAATCAGCCGTTTTTGCTCGAACATTAAATGCCTCCAAATGGTATTTAATTAACTTCCCGAGCCCCTGGAAGCATGAAAATCACTTTAAACATGCTAATTTTAGCTCTAACACTGATGATCCACCTACAAATGTGAACTGACGTTCAAAAATAAAACATTTGAAAACGGACCATTTTCCACATTTCTGAAGCATGACGTAATGGGGGGGTGTTATCTCTTTTGTCGAAAATCAGCCGTTTTTGCTCGAACATTAAATGCCTCCAAATGGTATTTAATTAACTTCCCGGGGTGAAGAAACCCTTTTTGAGAACTCAGAGTGAGTAAATTGGCCATTTTCATGCACTTTTAACCATTCCATAAATCTTGTGTTTTGGGCCCCTGGAAGCATGAAAATCACTTTAAACATGCTAATTTTAGCTCTAACACTGATGATCCACCTACAAATGTGAACTGACGTTCAAAAATAAAACATTTGAAAACGGACCATTTTCCACATTTCTGAAGCATGACGTAATGGGGGGGTGTTATCTCTTTTGTCGAAAATCAGCCGTTTTTGCTCGAACATTAAATGCCTCCAAATGGTATTTAATTAACTTCCCGAGCCCCTGGAAGCATGAAAATCACTTTAAACATGCTAATTTTAGCTCTAACACTGATGATCCACCTACAAATGTGAACTGACGTTCAAAAATAAAACATTTGAAAACGGACCATTTTCCACATTTCTGAAGCATGACGTAATGGGGGGGTGTTATCTCTTTTGTCGAAAATCAGCCGTTTTTGCTCGAACATTAAATGCCTCCAAAGGGTATTTAATTAACTTCCCGGGGTGAAGAAACCCTTTTTGAGAACTCAGAGTGAGTAAATTGGCCATTTTCATGCACTTTTAACCATTCCATAAATCTTGTGTTTTGGGCCCCTGGAAGCATGAAAATCACTTTAAACATGCTAATTTTAGCTCTAACACTGATGATCCACCTACAAATGTGAACTGACGTTCAAAAATAAAACATTTGAAAACGGACCATTTTCCACATTTCTGAAGCATGACGTAATGGGGGGGTGTTATCTCTTTTGTCGAAAATCAGCCGTTTTTGCTCGAACATTAAATGCCTCCAAATGGTATTTAATTAACTTCCCGAGCCCCTGGAAGCATGAAAATCACTTTAAACATGCTAATTTTAGCTCTAACACTGATGATCCACCTACAAATGTGAACTGACGTTCAAAAATAAAACATTTGAAAACGGACCATTTTCCACATTTCTGAAGCATGACGTAATGGGGGGGTGTTATCTCTTTTGTCGAAAATCAGCCGTTTTTGCTCGAACATTAAATGCCTCCAAATGGTATTTAATTAACTTCCCGAGCCCCTGGAAGCATGAAAATCACTTTAAACATGCTAATTTTAGCTCTAACACTGATGATCCACCTACAAATGTGAACTGACGTTCAAAAATAAAACATTTGAAAACGGACCATTTTCCACATTTCTGAAGCATGACGTAATGGGGGGGTGTTATCTCTTTTGTCGAAAATCAGCCGTTTTTGCTCGAACATTAAATGCCTCCAAATGGTATTTAATTAACTTCCCGGGGTGAAGAAACCCTTTTTGAGAACTCAGAGTGAGTAAATTGGCCATTTTCATGCACTTTTAACCATTCCATAAATCTTGTGTTTTGGGCCCCTGGAAGCATGAAAATCACTTTAAACATGCTAATTTTAGCTCTAACACTGATGATCCACCTACAAATGTGAACTGACGTTCAAAAATAAAACATTTGAAAACTGACCATTTTCCACATTTCTGAAGCATGACGTAATGGGGGGGTGTTATCTCTTTTGTCGAAAATCAGCCGTTTTTGCTCGAACATTAAATGCCTCCAAATGGTATTTAATTAACTTCCCGAGCCCCTGGAAGCATGAAAATCACTTTAAACATGCTAATTTTAGCTCTAACACTGATGATCCACCTACAAATGTGAACTGACGTTCAAAAATAAAACATTTGAAAACGGACCATTTTCCACATTTCTGAAGCATGACGTAATGGGGGGGTGTTATCTCTTTTGTCGAAAATCAGCCGTTTTTGCTCGAACATTAAATGCCTCCAAATGGTATTTAATTAACTTCCCGGGGTGAAGAAACCCTTTTTGAGAACTCAGAGTGAGTAAATTGGCCATTTTCATGCACTTTTAACCATTCCATAAATCTTGTGTTTTGGGCCCCTGGAAGCATGAAAATCACTTTAAACATGCTAATTTTAGCTCTAACACTGATGATCCACCTACAAATGTGAACTGACGTTCAAAAATAAAACATTTGAAAACGGACCATTTTCCACATTTCTGAAGCATGACGTAATGGGGGGGTGATATCTCTTTTGTCGAAAATCAGCCGTTTTTGCTCGAACATTAAATGCCTCCAAATGGTATTTAATTAACTTCCCGGGGTGAAGAAACCCTTTTTGAGAACTCAGAGTGAGTAAATTGGCCATTTTCATGCACTTTTAACCATTCCATAAATCTTGTGTTTTGGGCCCCTGGAAGCATGAAAATCACTTTAAACATGCTAATTTTAGCTCTAACACTGATGATCCACCTACAAATGTGAACTGACGTTCAAAAATAAAACATTTGAAAACTGACCATTTTCCACATTTCTGAAGCATGACGTAATGGGGGGGTGTTATCTCTTTTGTCGAAAATCAGCCGTTTTTGCTCGAACATTAAATGCCTCCAAATGGTATTTAATTAACTTCCCGAGCCCCTGGAAGCATGAAAATCACTTTAAACATGCTAATTTTAGCTCTAACACTGATGATCCACCTACAAATGTGAACTGACGTTCAAAAATAAAACATTTGAAAACGGACCATTTTCCACATTTCTGAAGCATGACGTAATGGGGGGGTGTTATCTCTTTTGTCGAAAATCAGCCGTTTTTGCTCGAACATTAAATGCCTCCAAATGGTATTTAATTAACTTCCCGGGGTGAAGAAACCCTTTTTGAGAACTCAGAGTGAGTAAATTGGCCATTTTCATGCACTTTTAACCATTCCATAAATCTTGTGTTTTGGGCCCCTGGAAGCATGAAAATCACTTTAAACATGCTAATTTTAGCTCTAACACTGATGATCCACCTACAAATGTGAACTGACGTTCAAAAATAAAACATTTGAAAACGGACCATTTTCCACATTTCTGAAGCATGACGTAATGGGGGGGTGATATCTCTTTTGTCGAAAATCAGCCGTTTTTGCTCGAACATTAAATGCCTCCAAATGGTATTTAATTAACTTCCCGGGGTGAAGAAACCCTTTTTGAGAACTCAGAGTGAGTAAATTGGCCATTTTCATGCACTTTTAACCATTCCATAAATCTTGTGTTTTGGGCCCCTGGAAGCATGAAAATCACTTTAAACATGCTAATTTTAGCTCTAACACTGATGATCCACCTACAAATGTGAACTGACGTTCAAAAATAAAACATTTGAAAACTGACCATTTTCCACATTTTTGAAGCATGACGTAATGGGGGGGTGTTATCTCTTTTGTCGAAAATCAGCCGTTTTTGCTCGAACATTAAATGCCTCCAAATGGTATTTAATTAACTTCCCGAGCCCCTGGAAGCATGAAAATCACTTTAAACATGCTAATTTTAGCTCTAACACTGATGATCCACCTACAAATGTGAACTGACGTTCAAAAATAAAACATTTGAAAACGGACCATTTTCCACATTTCTGAAGCATGACGTAATGGGGGGGTGTTGTCTCTTTTGTCGAAAATCAGCCGTTTTTGCTCGAACATTAAATGCCTCCAAATGGTATTTAATTAACTTCCCGAGCCCCTGGAAGCATGAAAATCACTTTAAACATGCTAATTTTAGCTCTAACACTGATGATCCACCTACAAATGTGAACTGACGTTCAAAAATAAAACATTTGAAAACGGACCATTTTCCACATTTCTGAAGCATGACGTAATGGGGGGGTATTATCTCTTTTGTCGAAAATCAGCCGTTTTTGCTCGAACATTAAATGCCTCCAAATGGTATTTAATTAACTTCCCGAGCCCCTGGAAGCATGAAAATCACTTTAAACATGCTAATTTTAGCTCTAACACTGATGATCCACCTACAAATGTGAACTGACGTTCAAAAATAAAACATTTGAAAACGGACCATTTTCCACATTTCTGAAGCATGACGTAATGGGGGGGTGTTATCTCTTTTGTCGAAAATCAGCCGTTTTTGCTCGAACATTAAATGCCTCCAAATGGTATTTAATTAACTTCCCGGGGTGAAGAAACCCTTTTTGAGAACTCAGAGTGAGTAAATTGGCCATTTTCATGCACTTTTAACCATTCCATAAATCTTGTGTTTTGGGCCCCTGGAAGCATGAAAATCACTTTAAACATGCTAATTTTAGCTCTAACACTGATGATCCACCTACAAATGTGAACTGACGTTCAAAAATAAAACATTTGAAAACGGACCATTTTCCACATTTCTGAAGCATGACGTAATGGGGGGGTGTTATCTCTTTTGTCGAAAATCAGCCGTTTTTGCTCGAACATTAAATGCCTCCAAATGGTATTTAATTAACTTCCCGAGCCCCTGGAAGCATGAAAATCACTTTAAACATGCTAATTTTAGCTCTAACACTGATGATCCACCTACAAATGTGAACTGACGTTCAAAAATAAAACATTTGAAAACGGACCATTTTCCACATTTCTGAAGCATGACGTAATGGGGGGGTGTTATCTCTTTTGTCGAAAATCAGCCGTTTTTGCTCGAACATTAAATGCCTCCAAAGGGTATTTAATTAACTTCCCGGGGTGAAGAAACCCTTTTTGAGAACTCAGAGTGAGTAAATTGGCCATTTTCATGCACTTTTAACCATTCCATAAATCTTGTGTTTTGGGCCCCTGGAAGCATGAAAATCACTTTAAACATGCTAATTTTAGCTCTAACACTGATGATCCACCTACAAATGTGAACTGACGTTCAAAAATAAAACATTTGAAAACGGACCATTTTCCACATTTCTGAAGCATGACGTAATGGGGGGGTGTTATCTCTTTTGTCGAAAATCAGCCGTTTTTGCTCGAACATTAAATGCCTCCAAATGGTATTTAATTAACTTCCCAGGGTGAAGAAACCCTTTTTGAGAACTCAGAGTGAGTAAATTGGCCATTTTCATGCACTTTTAACCATTCCATAAATCTTGTGTTTTGGGCCCCTGGAAGCATGAAAATCACTTTAAACATGCTAATTTTAGCTCTAACACTGATGATCCACCTACAAATGTGAACTGACGTTCAAAAATAAAACATTTGAAAACGGACCATTTTCCACATTTCTGAAGCATGACGTAATGGGGGGGTGTTATCTCTTTTGTCGAAAATCAGCCGTTTTTGCTCGAACATTAAATGCCTCCAAATGGTATTTAATTAACTTCCCGGGGTGAAGAAACCCTTTTTGAGAACTCAGAGTGAGTAAATTGGCCATTTTCATGCACTTTTAACCATTCCATAAATCTTGTGTTTTGGGCCCCTGGAAGCATGAAAATCACTTTAAACATGCTAATTTTAGCTCTAACACTGATGATCCACCTACAAATGTGAACTGACGTTCAAAAATAAAACATTTGAAAACTGACCATTTTCCACATTTCTGAAGCATGACGTAATGGGGGGGTGTTATCTCTTTTGTCGAAAATCAGCCGTTTTTGCTCGAACATTAAATGCCTCCAAATGGTATTTAATTAACTTCCCGAGCCCCTGGAAGCATGAAAATCACTTTAAACATGCTAATTTTAGCTCTAACACTGATGATCCACCTACAAATGTGAACTGACGTTCAAAAATAAAACATTTGAAAACGGACCATTTTCCACATTTCTGAAGCATGACGTAATGGGGGGGTGTTATCTCTTTTGTCGAAAATCAGCCGTTTTTGCTCGAACATTAAATGCCTCCAAATGGTATTTAATTAACTTCCCGGGGTGAAGAAACCCTTTTTGAGAACTCAGTGTGAGTAAATTGGCCATTTTCATGCACTTTTAACCATTCCATAAATCTTGTGTTTTGGGCCCCTGGAAGCATGAAAATCACTTTAAACATGCTAATTTTAGCTCTAACACTGATGATCCACCTACAAATGTGAACTGACGTACAAAAATAAAACATTTGAAAACGGACCATTTTCCACATTTCTGAAGCATGACGTAATGGGGGGGGTGTTATCTCTTTTGTCGAAAATCAGCCGTTTTTGCTCGAACATTAAATGCCTCCAAATGGTATTTAATTAACTTCCCGAGCCCCTGGAAGCATGAAAATCACTTTAAACATGCTAATTTTAGCTCTAACACTGATGATCCACCTACAAATGTGAACTGACGTTCAAAAATAAAACATTTGAAAACGGACCATTTTCCACATTTCTGAAGCATGACGTAATGGGGGGGTGTTGTCTCTTTTGTCGAAAATCAGCCGTTTTTGCTCGAACATTAAATGCCTCCAAATGGTATTTAATTAACTTCCCGAGCCCCTGGAAGCATGAAAATCACTTTAAACATGCTAATTTTAGCTCTAACACTGATGATCCACCTACAAATGTGAACTGACGTTCAAAAATAAAACATTTGAAAACGGACCATTTTCCACATTTCTGAAGCATGACGTAATGGGGGGGTATTATCTCTTTTGTCGAAAATCAGCCGTTTTTGCTCGAACATTAAATGCCTCCAAATGGTATTTAATTAACTTCCCGAGCCCCTGGAAGCATGAAAATCACTTTAAACATGCTAATTTTAGCTCTAACACTGATGATCCACCTACAAATGTGAACTGACGTTCAAAAATAAAACATTTGAAAACGGACCATTTTCCACATTTCTGAAGCATGACGTAATGGGGGGGTGTTATCTCTTTTGTCGAAAATCAGCCGTTTTTGCTCGAACATTAAATGCCTCCAAATGGTATTTAATTAACTTCCCGGGGTGAAGAAACCCTTTTTGAGAACTCAGAGTGAGTAAATTGGCCATTTTCATGCACTTTTAACCATTCCATAAATCTTGTGTTTTGGGCCCCTGGAAGCATGAAAATCACTTTAAACATGCTAATTTTAGCTCTAACACTGATGATCCACCTACAAATGTGAACTGACGTTCAAAAATAAAACATTTGAAAACGGACCATTTTCCACATTTCTGAAGCATGACGTAATGGGGGGGTGTTATCTCTTTTGTCGAAAATCAGCCGTTTTTGCTCGAACATTAAATGCCTCCAAATGGTATTTAATTAACTTCCCGAGCCCCTGGAAGCATGAAAATCACTTTAAACATGCTAATTTTAGCTCTAACACTGATGATCCACCTACAAATGTGAACTGACGTTCAAAAATAAAACATTTGAAAACGGACCATTTTCCACATTTCTGAAGCATGACGTAATGGGGGGGTGTTATCTCTTTTGTCGAAAATCAGCCGTTTTTGCTCGAACATTAAATGCCTCCAAAGGGTATTTAATTAACTTCCCGGGGTGAAGAAACCCTTTTTGAGAACTCAGAGTGAGTAAATTGGCCATTTTCATGCACTTTTAACCATTCCATAAATCTTGTGTTTTGGGCCCCTGGAAGCATGAAAATCACTTTAAACATGCTAATTTTAGCTCTAACACTGATGATCCACCTACAAATGTGAACTGACGTTCAAAAATAAAACATTTGAAAACGGACCATTTTCCACATTTCTGAAGCATGACGTAATGGGGGGGTGTTATCTCTTTTGTCGAAAATCAGCCGTTTTTGCTCGAACATTAAATGCCTCCAAATGGTATTTAATTAACTTCCCGAGCCCCTGGAAGCATGAAAATCACTTTAAACATGCTAATTTTAGCTCTAACACTGATGATCCACCTACAAATGTGAACTGACGTTCAAAAATAAAACATTTGAAAACGGACCATTTTCCACATTTCTGAAGCATGACGTAATGGGGGGGTGTTATCTCTTTTGTCGAAAATCAGCCGTTTTTGCTCGAACATTAAATGCCTCCAAATGGTATTTAATTAACTTCCCGAGCCCCTGGAAGCATGAAAATCACTTTAAACATGCTAATTTTAGCTCTAACACTGATGATCCACCTACAAATGTGAACTGACGTTCAAAAATAAAACATTTGAAAACGGACCATTTTCCACATTTCTGAAGCATGACGTAATGGGGGGGTGTTATCTCTTTTGTCGAAAATCAGCCGTTTTTGCTCGAACATTAAATGCCTCCAAATGGTATTTAATTAACTTCCCGGGGTGAAGAAACCCTTTTTGAGAACTCAGAGTGAGTAAATTGGCCATTTTCATGCACTTTTAACCATTCCATAAATCTTGTGTTTTGGGCCCCTGGAAGCATGAAAATCACTTTAAACATGCTAATTTTAGCTCTAACACTGATGATCCACCTACAAATGTGAACTGACGTTCAAAAATAAAACATTTGAAAACTGACCATTTTCCACATTTCTGAAGCATGACGTAATGGGGGGGTGTTATCTCTTTTGTCGAAAATCAGCCGTTTTTGCTCGAACATTAAATGCCTCCAAATGGTATTTAATTAACTTCCCGAGCCCCTGGAAGCATGAAAATCACTTTAAACATGCTAATTTTAGCTCTAACACTGATGATCCACCTACAAATGTGAACTGACGTTCAAAAATAAAACATTTGAAAACGGACCATTTTCCACATTTCTGAAGCATGACGTAATGGGGGGGTGTTATCTCTTTTGTCGAAAATCAGCCGTTTTTGCTCGAACATTAAATGCCTCCAAATGGTATTTAATTAACTTCCCGGGGTGAAGAAACCCTTTTTGAGAACTCAGAGTGAGTAAATTGGCCATTTTCATGCACTTTTAACCATTCCATAAATCTTGTGTTTTGGGCCCCTGGAAGCATGAAAATCACTTTAAACATGCTAATTTTAGCTCTAACACTGATGATCCACCTACAAATGTGAACTGACGTTCAAAAATAAAACATTTGAAAACGGACCATTTTCCACATTTCTGAAGCATGACGTAATGGGGGGGTGATATCTCTTTTGTCGAAAATCAGCCGTTTTTGCTCGAACATTAAATGCCTCCAAATGGTATTTAATTAACTTCCCGGGGTGAAGAAACCCTTTTTGAGAACTCAGAGTGAGTAAATTGGCCATTTTCATGCACTTTTAACCATTCCATAAATCTTGTGTTTTGGGCCCCTGGAAGCATGAAAATCACTTTAAACATGCTAATTTTAGCTCTAACACTGATGATCCACCTACAAATGTGAACTGACGTTCAAAAATAAAACATTTGAAAACTGACCATTTTCCACATTTCTGAAGCATGACGTAATGGGGGGGTGTTATCTCTTTTGTCGAAAATCAGCCGTTTTTGCTCGAACATTAAATGCCTCCAAATGGTATTTAATTAACTTCCCGAGCCCCTGGAAGCATGAAAATCACTTTAAACATGCTAATTTTAGCTCTAACACTGATGATCCACCTACAAATGTGAACTGACGTTCAAAAATAAAACATTTGAAAACGGACCATTTTCCACATTTCTGAAGCATGACGTAATGGGGGGGTGTTATCTCTTTTGTCGAAAATCAGCCGTTTTTGCTCGAACATTAAATGCCTCCAAATGGTATTTAATTAACTTCCCGGGGTGAAGAAACCCTTTTTGAGAACTCAGAGTGAGTAAATTGGCCATTTTCATGCACTTTTAACCATTCCATAAATCTTGTGTTTTGGGCCCCTGGAAGCATGAAAATCACTTTAAACATGCTAATTTTAGCTCTAACACTGATGATCCACCTACAAATGTGAACTGACGTTCAAAAATAAAACATTTGAAAACGGACCATTTTCCACATTTCTGAAGCATGACGTAATGGGGGGGTGATATCTCTTTTGTCGAAAATCAGCCGTTTTTGCTCGAACATTAAATGCCTCCAAATGGTATTTAATTAACTTCCCGAGCCCCTGGAAGCATGAAAATCACTTTAAACATGCTAATTTTAGCTCTAACACTGATGATCCACCTACAAATGTGAACTGACGTTCAAAAATAAAACATTTGAAAACGGACCATTTTCCACATTTCTGAAGCATGACGTAATGGGGGGGTGTTATCTCTTTTGTCGAAAATCAGCCGTTTTTGCTCGAACATTAAATGCCTCCAAATGGTATTTAATTAACTTCCCGAGCCCCTGGAAGCATGAAAATCACTTTAAACATGCTAATTTTAGCTCTAACACTGATGATCCACCTACAAATGTGAACTGACGTTCAAAAATAAAACATTTGAAAACGGACCATTTTCCACATTTCTGAAGCATGACGTAATGGGGGGGTGTTATCTCTTTTGTCGAAAATCAGCCGTTTTTGCTCGAACATTAAATGCCTCCAAATGGTATTTAATTAACTTCCCGGGGTGAAGAAACCCTTTTTGAGAACTCAGAGTGAGTAAATTGGCCATTTTCATGCACTTTTAACCATTCCATAAATCTTGTGTTTTGGGCCCCTGGAAGCATGAAAATCACTTTAAACATGCTAATTTTAGCTCTAACACTGATGATCCACCTACAAATGTGAACTGACGTTCAAAAATAAAACATTTGAAAACGGACCATTTTCCACATTTCTGAAGCATGACGTAATGGGGGGGTGTTATCTCTTTTGTCGAAAATCAGCCGTTTTTGCTCGAACATTAAATGCCTCCAAATGGTATTTAATTAACTTCCCGGGGTGAAGAAACCCTTTTTGAGAACTCAGAGTGAGTAAATTGGCCATTTTCATGCACTTTTAACCATTCCATAAATCTTGTGTTTTGGGCCCCTGGAAGCATGAAAATCACTTTAAACATGCTAATTTTAGCTCTAACACTGATGATCCACCTACAAATGTGAACTGACGTTCAAAAATAAAACATTTGAAAACGGACCATTTTCCACATTTCTGAAGCATGACGTAATGGGGGGATGTTATCTCTTTTGTCGAAAATCAGCCGTTTTTGCTCGAACATTAAATGCCTCCAAATGGTATTTAATTAACTTCCCGAGCCCCTGGAAGCATGAAAATCACTTTAAACATGCTAATTTTAGCTCTAACACTGATGATCCACCTACAAATGTGAACTGACGTTCAAAAATAAAACATTTGAAAACGGACCATTTTCCACATTTCTGAAGCATGACGTAATGGGGGGGTGTTATCTCTTTTGTCGAAAATCAGCCGTTTTTGCTCGAACATTAAATGCCTCCAAATGATATTTAATTAACTTCCCGAGCCCCTGGAAGCATGAAAATCACTTTAAACATGCTAATTTTAGCTCTAACACTGATGATCCACCTACAAATGTGAACTGACGTTCAAAAATAAAACATTTGAAAACGGACCATTTTCCACATTTCTGAAGCATGACGTAATGGGGGGGTGTTATCTCTTTTGTCGAAAATCAGCCGTTTTTGCTCGAACATTAAATGCCTCCAAATGGTATTTAATTAACTTCCCGGGGTGAAGAAACCCTTTTTGAGAACTCAGAGTGAGTAAATTGGCCATTTTCATGCACTTTTAACCATTCCATAAATCTTGTGTTTTGGGCCCCTGGAAGCATGAAAATCACTTTAAACATGCTAATTTTAGCTCTAACACTGATGATCCACCTACAAATGTGAACTGACGTTCAAAAATAAAACATTTGAAAACGGACCATTTTCCACATTTCTGAAGCATGACGTAATGGGGGGGTGTTATCTCTTTTGTCGAAAATCAGCCGTTTTTGCTCGAACATTAAATGCCTCCAAATGGTATTTAATTAACTTCCCGAGCCCCTGGAAGCATGAAAATCACTTTAAACATGCTAATTTTAGCTCTAACACTGATGATCCACCTACAAATGTGAACTGACGTTCAAAAATAAAACATTTGAAAACGGACCATTTTCCACATTTCTGAAGCATGACGTAATGGGGGGGTGTTATCTCTTTTGTCGAAAATCAGCCGTTTTTGCTCGAACATTAAATGCCTCCAAATGGTATTTAATTAACTTCCCGGGGTGAAGAAACCCTTTTTGAGAACTCAGAGTGAGTAAATTGGCCATTTTCATGCACTTTTAACCATTCCATAAATCTTGTGTTTTGGGCCCCTGGAAGCATGAAAATCACTTTAAACATGCTAATTTTAGCTCTAACACTGATGATCCACCTACAAATGTGAACTGACGTTCAAAAATAAAACATTTGAAAACGGACCATTTTCCACATTTCTGAAGCATGACGTAATGGGGGGTGTTATCTCTTTTGTCGAAAATCAGCCGTTTTTGCTCGAACATTAAATGCCTCCAAATGGTATTTAATTAACTTCCCGGGGTGAAGAAACCCTTTTTGAGAACTCAGAGTGAGTAAATTGGCCATTTTCATGCACTTTTAACCATTCCATAAATCTTGTGTTTTGGGCCCCTGGAAGCATGAAAATCACTTTAAACATGCTAATTTTAGCTCTAACACTGATGATCCACCTACAAATGTGAACTGACGTTCAAAAATAAAACATTTGAAAACGGACCATTTTCCACATTTCTGAAGCATGACGTAATGGGGGGATGTTATCTCTTTTGTCGAAAATCAGCCGTTTTTGCTCGAACATTAAATGCCTCCAAATGGTATTTAATTAACTTCCCGAGCCCCTGGAAGCATGAAAATCACTTTAAACATGCTAATTTTAGCTCTAACACTGATGATCCACCTACAAATGTGAACTGACGTTCAAAAATAAAACATTTGAAAACGGACCATTTTCCACATTTCTGAAGCATGACGTAATGGGGGGGTGTTATCTCTTTTGTCGAAAATCAGCCGTTTTTGCTCGAACATTAAATGCCTCCAAATGGTATTTAATTAACTTCCCGGGGTGAAGAAACCCTTTTTGAGAACTCAGAGTGAGTAAATTGGCCATTTTCATGCACTTTTAACCATTCCATAAATCTTGTGTTTTGGGCCCCTGGAAGCATGAAAATCACTTTAAACATGCTAATTTTAGCTCTAACACTGATGATCCACCTACAAATGTGAACTGACGTTCAAAAATAAAACATTTGAAAACGGACCATTTTCCACATTTCTGAAGCATGACGTAATGGGGGGGTGTTATCTCTTTTGTCGAAAATCAGCCGTTTTTGCTCGAACATTAAATGCCTCCAAATGGTATTTAATTAACTTCCCGGGGTGAAGAAACCCTTTTTGAGAACTCAGAGTGAGTAAATTGGCCATTTTCATGCACTTTTAACCATTCCATAAATCTTGTGTTTTGGGCCCCTGGAAGCATGAAAATCACTTTAAACATGCTAATTTTAGCTCTAACACTGATGATCCACCTACAAATGTGAACTGACGTTCAAAAATAAAACATTTGAAAACGGACCATTTTCCACATTTCTGAAGCATGACGTAATGGGGGGGTGTTATCTCTTTTGTCGAAAATCAGCCGTTTTTGCTCGAACATTAAATGCCTCCAAATGGTATTTAATTAACTTCCCGGGGTGAAGAAACCCTTTTTGAGAACTCAGAGTGAGTAAATTGGCCATTTTCATGCACTTTTAACCATTCCATAAATCTTGTATTTTGGGCCCCTGGAAGCATGAAAATCACTTTAAACATGCTAATTTTAGCTCTAACACTGATGATCCACCTACAAATGTGAACTGACGTTCAAAAATAAAACATTTGAAAACGGACCATTTTCCACATTTCTGAAGCATGACGTAATGGGGGGGTGTTATCTCTTTTGTCGAAAATCAGCCGTTTTTGCTCGAACATTAAATGCCTCCAAATGGTATTTAATTAACTTCCCGAGCCCCTGGAAGCATGAAAATCACTTTAAACATGCTAATTTAGCTCTAACACTGATGATCCACCTACAAATGTGAACTGACGTTCAAAAATAAAACATTTGAAAACGGACCATTTTCCACATTTCTGAAGCATGACGTAATGGGGGGGTGTTATCTCTTTTGTCGAAAATCAGCCGTTTTTGCTCGAACATTAAATGCCTCCAAATGGTATTTAATTAACTTCCCGAGCCCCTGGAAAGCATGAAAATCACTTTAAACATGCTAATTTTAGCTCTAACACTGATGATCCACCTACAAATGTGAACTGACGTTCAAAAATAAAACATTTGAAAACGGACCATTTTCCACATTTCTGAAGCATGACGTAATGGGGGGGTGTTATCTCTTTTGTCGAAATCAGCCGTTTTGCTCGAACATTAAATGCCTCCAAATGGTATTTAATTAACTTCCCGAGCCCCTGAAGCATGAAAATCACTTTAAACATGCTAATTTTAGCTCTAACACTGATGATCCACCTACAAATGTGAACTGACGTTCAAAAATAAAACATTTGAAAACGGACCATTTTCCACATTTCTGAAGCATGACGTAATGGGGGGGTGTTATCTCTTTTGTCGAAAATCAGCCGTTTTTGCTCGAACATTAAATGCCTCCAAATGGTATTTAATTAACTTCCGGGGTGAAGAAACCCTTTTTGAGAACTCAGAGTGAGTAAATTGGCCATTTTCATGCACTTTAACCATTCCATAAATCTTGTGTTTTGGGCCCCTGGAAGCATGAAAATCACTTTAAACATGCTAATTTTAGCTCTAACACTGATGATCCACCTACAAATGTGAACTGACGTTCAAAAATAAAACATTTGAAAACGGACCATTTTCCACATTTCTGAAGCATGACGTAATGGGGGGTGTTATCTCTTTTGTCGAAAATCAGCCGTTTTGCTCGAACATTAAATGCCTCCAAATGGTATTTAATTAACTTCCCAGCCCCTGGAAGCATGAAAATCACTTTAAACATGCTAATTTTAGCTCTAACACTGATGATCCACCTACAAATGTGAACTGACGTTCAAAAATAAAACATTTGAAACGGACCATTTTCCACATTTCTGAAGCATGACGTAATGGGGGGGTGTTATCTCTTTTGTCGAAAATCAGCGTTTTTGCTCGAACATTAAATGCCTCCAAATGGTATTTAATTAACTTCCCGAGCCCTGGAAGCATGAAAATCACTTTAAACATGCTAATTTTAGCTCTAACACTGATGATCCACCTACAAATGTGAACTGACGTTCAAAAATAAAACATTTGAAACGGACCATTTTCCACATTTCTGAAGCATGACGTAATGGGGGGGTGTTATCTCTTTTGTCGAAAATCAGCCGTTTTTGCTCGAACATTAAATGCCTCCAAATGGTATTTAATTAACTTCCCGAGCCCCTGGAAGCATGAAAATCACTTTAAACATGCTAATTTTAGCTCTAACACTGATGATCCACCTACAAATGTGAACTGAATTTCAAAATAAAACATTTGAAAACGGACCATTTTCCACATTTCTGAAGCATGACGTAATGGGGGGGTGTTATCTCTTTTGTGTCGAAAATCAGACCGTTTTGCTCGAACATTAAATGCCTCCAAATGGTATTAATTCTTCCCGAGCCCCTGAAGCATGAAAATCACTTTAAACATGCTAATTTTAGCTCTAACACTGATGATCCACCTACAAATGTGAACTGACGTTCAAAAATAAAACATTGAAAACGGACCATTTTCCACATTTCTGAAGCATGACGTAATGGGGGGTGTTATCTCTTTTGTCGAAAATCAGCCGTTTTTGCTCGAACATTAAATGCCTCCAAATGGTATTTAATTAACTTCCCGGGGTGAAGAAACCCTTTTTGAGAACTCAGAGTGAGTAAATTGGCCATTTTCATGCACTTTAACCATTCCATAAATCTTGTGTTTTGGCCCCTGGAAGCATGAAAATCACTTTAAACATGCTAATTTTAGCTCTAACACTGATGATCCACCTACAAATGTGAACTGACGTTCAAAATAAAACATTTGAAAACAGACCATTTTCCACATTTCTGAAGCATGACGTAATGGGGGGTGTTATCTCTTTTGTCGAAAATCAGCCGTTTTTGCTCGAACATTAAATGCCTCCAAATGGTATTTATTAACTTCCCGAGCCCCTGGAGCATGAAAATCACTTTAAACATGCTAATGTTAGCTCTAACACTGATGATCCACCTACAAATGTGAACTGACGTTCAATAAATAAAACATTGAAAACGGACCATTTTCCACATTTCTGAAGCATGACGTAATGGGGGGGTGTTATCTCTTTTGTCGAAAATCAGCCGTTTTTGCTCGAACATTAAATGCCTCCAAATGGTATTTAATTAACTTCCCGGGGTGAGAAACCCTTTTGAGAACTCAGAGTGAGTAAATTGGCCATTTTCATGCACTTTTAACCATTCCATAAATCTTGTGTTTTGGCCCTGGAAGCATGAAAATCCCTTTAAACATGCTAATTTTAGCTCTAACACTGATGATCCACCTACAAATGTGAACTGACGTTCAAAAATAAAAACATTTGAAAACGGACCATTTTCCACATTTCTGAAGCATGACGTAATGGGGGGGTGTTATCTCTTTTGTCGAAAATCAGCCGTTTTTGCTCGAACATTAAATGCCTCCAAATGGTATTTAATTAACTTCCCGAGCCCCTGGAAGCATGAAAATCACTTAAACATGCTAATTTTAGCTCTAACACTGATGATCCACCTACAAATGTGAACTGACGTTCAAAAATAAAACATTTGAAAACGGGACCATTTTCCACATTTCTGAACCATGACGTAATGGGGGGGTGTTATCTCTTTTGTCGAAAATCAGCCGTTTTTGCTCGAACATTAAATGCCTCCAAATGGTATTTAATTAACTTCCCGAGCCCCTGGAAGCATGAAAATCACTTTAAACATGCAATTTTAGCTCTAACACTGATGATCCACCTACAAATGTGAACTGACGTTAAAAATAAAACATTTGAAAACGGACCATTTTCCACATTTCTGAAGCATGACGTAATGGGGGGTGTTATCTCTTTTGTCGAAAATCAGCCGTTTTTGCTCGAACATTAAATGCCTCCAAATGGTATTAATTAACTTCCCGGGTGAAGAAAACCCTTTTTGAGAACTCAGAGTGAGTAAATTGGCCATTTCATGCACTTTTAACCATTCCATAAATCTGTGTTTTGGCCCCTGGAAGCATGAAAATCACTTTAAACATGCTAATTTTAGCTCTAACACTGATGATCCACCTACAAATGTGAACTGACGTTCAAAAATAAAACATTTGAAAACGGACCATTTTCCACATTTCTGAAGCATGACGTAATGGGGGGGTGTTATCTCTTTTGTCGAAAATCAGCCAGTTTTTGCTCGAACATTAAATGCCTCCAAATGGTATTTAATTAACTTCCCGAGCCCCTGGAAGCATGAAAATCACTTTAAACATGCTAATTTAGCTCTAACACTGATGATCCACCTACAAATGTGAACTGACGTTCAAAAATAAAACATTTGAAAACGGACCATTTTCCACATTTCTGAAGCATGACGTAATGGGGGGTGTTATCTCTTTTGTCGAAAATCAGCCGTTTTTGCTCGAACATTAAATGCCTCCAAATGGTATTTATTACTTCCCG
>NW_028247038.1:0-91000 GCF_964263255.1 Lissotriton vulgaris | reverse complement strand
CCTGCAGTGCGGCCCTTGGTGCTGTGGCTTGGCGGCGGTTCTCGTGCCTATGGTGGCTCGGGCTCTGGCTGCCTGGGGTGCGTCTCGGGCCGCTGCTCCATGTTTCCTTATGATGGCAGTCTAGCCTTCTGGAAAAAGCCTAGATTCAGAACAGTGACTCCTGGAGATGCCGGGGATTGAACCCGGGGCTTCATACATGCGAAGCTTGCGCTCAACAAGGGTGGTGCTCTTGGCGCTTGTCTGCCCCTGGGTCGCTGGGGGTTGTTGGGGCTTGCTGCCTCTTCCCTGCTGCTGGTTCTCCGGTCCCCCTGGGGTGCCCTGACCGCATGGGCTCCGTATGGGGGTGTTCTGCCTCTCGTGTCTGCTTCTGTTGCTTGACTTGGATGAGGCTGCTCTGTCCAGTGTTCTGGGGTTCGGCGGGTGGCTTCTGTGCCCTCCCATCTTCATCCTTAGGCTCCTGTTCGGGGCTGTTTCCTGGGATTTGGGGGGTCCTTCTGCCGCCTTTGGCGTTGCGTAGGGCGCTGGGTTCTTGTCATGACTTTTTCGCTGACCTCCTGCACTGGTCGGGGGTTGGGGGGGCTTTGCTCTTTTCCTGCCGGGCTGGAACTGTGGGATTCTTTCTTTGCTGTTCCTGGCCCTTCTGGTTAGGGCTTGGCCTTCGTGCCCGGTGTGGTGTGTGGCATGCGTTGCCCGTGCGTGGTGTTTTCCATGCTGTTCCCACTGTTGTGCGCTGCTCTGTCCACTGTGGCCTGCCCGGCTGGCGATTGCCTGTGTGTCGTGCCGTAGGGCGGTCTCTCCTCTGTCCTCTGTGTTCCTTCTGCGCTGTGTTGATCCTGGAAAGTTTTCGGGTTTCTTTGCGCGCTCGGGTGGTGTCTGGGGTTTGGTTCTGTGCTACTCATCCCTCTCTTCCTCCAGTGGCTTTGCCTCTTGGTGGTGGTCGCCCTTTTCCTCCCGTTGTGCTGCCGGACTCTGTCCTGGCCGTGCTGCTTGGTGGGTCTGATGTTCTGCTTGACTGCTGCTGTTGCGCTGGTTGGCCTGTTCTCTGCTTCTTCTGTGCCCTCCTTGATGTTGGGTTTCATGGAGTTGGCATCGACGGCTCGTGGTGGCTGGGTGTCGCCACCTTGGCCCTCTGTTTGCCTTGCCTGGGATGGGGAGTTCTGCCTTTCCCGCGTGCCTTGCACTGGGGCCTTTCCGTTCTCCCCGCTGTGGGTGTCTCCTCTGGCTTTCGGGTGCTCATGGTTTTGGCCTTTTGTTCACCCTAGCTTGCTGCCTCCTTTTCTGGGTGCCGTGCCCTGTTGGGTTCCTGTCACTGCTGTCTGGTCCATTCCCTGTCAGTGGGTGGTCGTCTTTGGCATTTCCTCCTCTGTGTCTGCGGGACATTTCTGTTGACGGGGTCCTATGTGCGGTGGTTCATGGGGGCTGGGTCAGCTTGGTGCCGGTTCCTCCGGTTCGTTGGGGTTCCTCTGCCGGTGCCCGTCTCCGGTTCCTGCTGGGTGGCTCTCCTGGACTGGGTGTCCTGTTTGCTTGCCTTTTGTTCCCTCTGCTGGGTTCCTGTCGGTGGGGCTGGGTTTGGGGCCCGCTCCGTTTTATTGCTGGGGCTGTGGTGTCCGGCGGCTTTGTGCCTGTTCCGGTTCTCCTGGGGGTCTGCTCCTGGCTTCGGCCCGATTTTTTGCTGGGGCTAGGGTGTCCGGCGGCTTTGTGCCTGTTCCGGTTCTCCTGAGGGTCTGCTCCTGGCTTCGGCCGGTTCCCTTCCGTGTGTTGGCCTTTCGGGCGGCTTTTCCGCGGGCTCTGCGTGTGGTACGCACGTTTCTGGGTTGCGTCCTTCCCCTTCGGCCTCGGGCCTTCAGCCTGGGTCTTCCGGCATGTCCGGTTGCTCTCGTGGCTCTCCATCTTACGGCTGGGGTGTTCCCTCTTCCTTCTCTGGTCGGCCTCTTGCGACTTGCGGCTGGAGTGTCTTTTTGCTCGGTCTGTTCAGGAGGTCCTTTGTGGTTCTTCTGGTGATCGGGCTTTTGGTGGCCCGGGGTGTGTCTTCGCTGATCCCATCTCTGGGCCTGGGGTTTGTCGAGGTGCCGTCTTCGGGCTGTGCTCGGCCCCGTTCCCTTGTCCGGGTGCCTGGTCTCTCTTCCTTCGTGGGTTTGGGCCTTTTTGTCCCAGGGCTCCTTGGGCGGTCCTGTGGCTGCGGGTGCTGGGGCGCCTGGCTTCTGTGGTGTTTCTGGTTGCCTGGGCTCGTTTTCTTCTTCTCTGCCTGTCCATCTGGCTCCTGTTGGGTTGGTCTCCGGGGTCTGTTGTCCCTGCTGCCCTTGTCGGTCCGTCCCCGGGGGTGCTCTCCTGGTGGCTCGGCCGCTGTTGCCTTCTGGCCGGTTGTTCACTGGCTCCTCCGGCTCCGCTTTTGGTGGCTTCGGTCGCCAGCCTGTCCTTGGCTTTGCTGGGTTCTGTTTGGGTTCCGGTTCTGGTTCCTGCTGGCCTCCCGGGGGTCCTCTTGCTGGCATTGGTCCAGGTTCTGGTCCTTGATCCTTGGTTTCCTATGTCCTGTGTCTGTGGACTCTGGTCTGGGTGCTGGGGCTGTCTGCTCTCTGCCTTTGGCGGGTGGCCTGTGTGCTGGCTGTTCTGTTGTGCTGGGTCCCTCCTTCCTCCTGGGGTTTCTCACTCCTTCCCTGTGTCCTGCCTGTTGGTGGGTCGTTGGGGCCTCCCTGTGGTGGTCCTGTTGCGGCGCCTGGGTGGCCCGATTCTGGTCTCTGGGCCAGGGGCCCGGGTCTTGGGGTGGTCGGCGGCTGGCCCTCTCCTTGGCCTCTGGGTTTTTCTGTGTGCCTTCCCCTTCCCCCTCGCTGCTTTTCTGCTGCTCTGGGCGTTTCTGGTGCGGGCCCTGTGGGTCTGTTCTCGGGGGTTGGTTGCTCCCTATTGGCCTTGAACTCCTTGTTTTCCTCTCCTGTCCGGGTTGTGTTGGGCTCAGTGTGGGTTCCTTCCTGGGGTTCCGTGCCCTTTGATGTTCCGTGCCCTTCCCCTGGGTTCTGTGCGGGGCTTGCCCCTGCTGCCTGGCGGTTGTGCGGCTGGCCTTGGCTGGGTTGGGGGTTCTCGGCCGGCTGGCGGTGGCTTGCGGGCTTCCCGTCGGTCCTCCTCTCGGCTGTCCTATGCTTGGTGTTTGCTGGCCCTTTCGGCCCGGGGTTCTGCTCTGGTGTTGTTCCCTTGGTGCTGGCCTCCTTTTTGTGTGGCGGTTCGCTCCTTCTGGGGCTCTTCTGGGATTGTCGGTGGCTCCTCTGCGGGTGCAGGGGGGCGGCTTTCCTGCTTCTTGGTGCTACTGGCTTCCTTGCATGTTGCCTGGGGTCTGTTGCCTGGTTTTCTTTACCGGGTCTGGTGTGTTTGATTCCCTGCCCTGTCGTGTCCTTCCCTTCGGGGTCTTTGCTGCTTGTGTTGGTTGTCCTGTCCGGTCCGCCCTTTGGGCTCCTTTGGGACTTGGGTTGCGACTCTCGGCTTTTGGGCCTTGTTTTTTGGTTGCTGTCGCCCCTGCGGGGCACTTGGGGGGTGTTTGGGCCCTGTCTTGTGCGTTCCCTTCTGTCTGGTCTGTATGGTTCTGCTGGTTTTGGGTCCGGTTCCGTCCCTTGTCCCTCCGGTGGCTCGGCGTTTTCGCTCTGTTAGGGGGTGGTTTTGCCTGTGTTCTGTCCTGCTCCTTCCTTGGCTGTGGAGTCTCGTTTGCTCTGTTTGGCTGTCCGGCCTCTTTTGCTGTGGTGCCTGCTGGTTGTGGTGTCCTTCCGGGTGGTGGACTCTGTTTGTTCGCTTTGGTCCAACTCCGGGGTTTGCCTTCCCCCGCTCCGTGGGGTTGCTGGTTTCGGTCCGCCGTCTTGGTGGCTTTTCCTCTGGTGGGGGTTCGGGCCTCAGAGTCTTGTCCTCTTTACGAGGCCAGGGATGTTGATCTGCTGTGTTTTGGGCACTGTTTTGTGTTCTTTGTCACTCAGTTGTCCGTCCCTGTTTTCTTCTGCTTGCTATGTCCTCATTTGTACTGAAGGAAGGCGAGGGAGGGACGGGAGGTAATGCTTCCATTTCTAACGATAATGGCATTACTCCTAGTCCTACTCCCTCGCCTTCCTTCAAGGACCCTCCCTCCCTCCCGGTGCGGTTCAACTGAGTGCTAGCTCGGCTTGTTTGTGTACAGGTGGAGGTGGGGGCGGGCAGAGTTTTTATGCTGGGGGTGGGTCTGGGTGGGAGGCGGGGCCTCATTTGTACTGAAGGAAGGCGAGGGAGTAGGACTAGGAGTAATGCCATTATCGTTAGAAATGGAAGCATTTTGGGATCGTTCGACAGGTCCGGAGTCATCGTTTTTCATCCGAAAATTGATTTTTTGGACTGTACCAAAAATGATTCAAAATGTCAATTGGATCATGCCTCATGTTGAATAACCACTTTTTAAACCCTCACAGTGACCAAAATTGCCATTTTTACAGAGTTTTGCTTACTCAAAAGCTTCCATTTTGACCCGTTTCAGGCACAGAAATGACTTTAAACACACTTATTCTAGTTGACAGAGTCATAATTCACATCCAACAGTCATTTAGAGTCAAAAGATGAAATGTTAAAATTTCATCATTATAGACCATTTTGGGATCGTTCGACTGGTCCGGAGTCATCGTTTTTCATCCGAAAATTGATTTTTTGGACTGTACCAAAAATGATTCAAAATGTCAATTGGATCATGCCTCATGTTGAATAACCACTTTTTAAACCCTCACAGTGACCAAAATTGCCATTTTTACAGAGTTTTGCTTACTCAAAAGCTTCAATTTTGACCCGTTTCAGGCACAGAAATGACTTTAAACACACTTATTTTAGTTGACAAAGTCATAATTCAAATCCATCAGTAATTTAGAGTCAAAAGATTAAATGTTAAAATTTCATCATTATAGACCATTTTGGGATCGTTCGACTGGTCCGGAGTCATCGTTTTTCATCCGAAAATTGATTTTTTTGGACTGTACCAAAAAGGATTCAAAATGTCAATTGGATCATGCCTCATGTTGAATAACCACTTTTTAAACCCTCACAGTGACCAAAATTGCCATTTTTACAGAGTTTTGCTTACTCAAAAGCTTCCATTTTGACCCGTTTCAGGCACAGAAATGACTTTAAACACACTTATTTTAGTTGACAAAGTCATATTTCACATCCATCAGTAATTTAGAGTCAAAAGATTAAATGTTAAAATTTCATCATTATAGACCATTTTGGGATCGTTCGACAGGTCCGGAGTCATCGTTTTTCATCCGAAAATTGATTTTTTGGACTGTACCAAAAATGATTCAAAATGTCAATTGGATCGTGCCTCATGTTGAATAACCACTTTTTAAACCCTCACAGTGACCAAAATTGCCATTTTTACAGAGTTTTGCTTACTCAAAAGCTTCCATTTTGACCCGTTTCAGGCACAGAAATGACTTTAAACACACTTATTCTAGTTGACAAAGTCATAATTCACATCCAACAGTCATTTAGAGTCAAAAGATTAAATGTTACAATTTCATCATTATAGACCATTTTGGGATCGTTCGACAGGTCCGGAGTCATCGTTTTTCATCCGAAAATTGATTTTTTGGACTGTACCAAAAATGATTCAAAATGTCAATTGGATCATGCCTCATGTTGAATAACCACTTTTTAAACCCTCACAGTGACCAAAATTGCCATTTTTACAGAGTTTTGCTTACTCAAAAGCTTCAATTTTGACCCGTTTCAGGCACAGAAATGACTTTAAATACACTTATTTTAGTTGACAAAGTCACAATTCACATCCAACAGTAATTTAGAGTCAAAAGATTAAATGTTAAAATTTCATCATTATAGACCATTTTGGGATCGTTCGACAGGTCTGGAGTCATCGTTTTTCATCCGAAAATTGATTTTTTGGACTGTACCAAAAATGATTCAAAATGTCAATTGGATCATGCCTCATGTTGAATAACCACTTTTTAAACCCTCACAGTGACCAAAATTGCCATTTTTACAGAGTTTTGCTTACTCAAAAGCTTCCATTTTGACCCGTTTCAGGCACAGAAATGACTTTAAACTCACTTATTTTAGTTGACAAAGTCATAATTCACATCCAACAGTCATTTAGAGTCAAAAGATTAAATGTTGAAATTTCATCCATATTGACCATTTTGGGATCGTTCGACAGGTCCGGAGTCATCGTTTTTCATCCGAAAATTTATTTTTTGGACTGTACCAAAAATGATTCAAAATGTCAATTGGATCGTGCCTCATGTTGAATAACCACTTTTTAAACCCTCACAGTGACCAAAATTGCCATTTTTACAGAGTTTTGCTTACTCAAAAGCTTCCATTTTGACCCGTTTCAGGCACAGAAATGACTTTAAACACACTTATTCTAGTTGACAAAGTCATAATTCACATCCAACAGTCATTTAGAGTCAAAAGATTAAATGTTAAAATTTCATCATTATAGACCATTTTGGGATCGTTCGACAGGTCCGGAGTCATCGTTTTTCATCCGAAAATTGATTTTTGGACTGTACCAAAAATGATTCAAAATGTCAATTGGATCATGCCTCATGTTGACTAACCACTTTTTAAACCCTCACAGTGACCAAAATTGCCATTTTTACAGAGTTTTGCTTACTCAAAAGCTTCAATTTTGACCCTTTTCAGGCACAGAAATGACTTTAAACACACTTATTTTAGTTGACAAAGTCATAATTCACATCCATCAGTAATTTAGAGTCAAAAGATTAAATGTTAAAATTTCATCATTATAGACCATTTTGGGATCGTTCGACTGGTCCGGAGTCATCGTTTTTCATCCGAAAATTGATTTTTTGGACTGTGCCAAAAATGATTCAAAATGTCAATTGGATCATGCCTCATGTTGAATAACCACTTTTTAAACCCTCACAGTGACCAAAATTGCCATTTTTACAGAGTTTTGCTTACTCAAAAGCTTCAATTTTGACCCGTTTCAGGCACAGAAATGACTTTAAACACACTTATTTTAGTTGACAAAGTCACAATTCACATCCAACAGTAATTTAGAGTCAAAAGATTAAATGTTAAAATTTCATCATTATAGACCATTTTGGGATCGTTCGACAGGTCCGGAGTCATCGTTTTTCATCCGAAAATTGATTTTTTGGACTGTACCAAAAATGATTCAAAATGTCAATTGGATCATGCCTCATGTTGAATAACCACTTTTTAAACCCTCACAGTGACCAAAATTGCCATTTTTACAGAGTTTTGCTTACTCAAAAGCTTCAATTTTGACCAGTTTCAGGCACAGAAATGACTTTAAACACACTTATTCTAGTTGACAGAGTCATAATTCACATCCAACAGTCATTTAGAGTCAAAAGATGAAATGTTAAAATTTCATCATTATAGACCATTTTGGGATCGTTCGACTGGTCCGGAGTCATCGTTTTTCATCCGAAAATTGATTTTTTGGACTGTACCAAAAATGATTCAAAATGTCAATTGGATCATGCCTCATGTTGAATAACCACTTTTTAAACCCTTACAGTGACCAAAATTGCCATTTTTACAGAGTTTTGCTTACTCAAAAGCTTCAATTTTGACCCGTTTCAGGCACAGAAATGACTTTAAACACACTTATTTTAGTTGACAAAGTCATAATTCAAATCCATCAGTAATTTAGAGTCAAAAGATTAAATGTTAAAATTTCATCATTATAGACCATTTTGGGATCGTTCGACTGGTCCGGAGTCATCGTTTTTCATCCGAAAATTGATTTTTTGGACTGTACCAAAAAGGATTCAAAAGGTCAATTGGATCATGCCTCATGTTGAATAACCACTTTTTAAACCCTCACAGTGACCAAAATTGCCATTTTTACAGAGTTTTGCTTACTCAAAAGCTTCCATTTTGACCCGTTTCAGGCACAGAAATGACTTTAAACACACTTATTTTAGTTGACAAAGTCATATTTCACATCCATCAGTAATTTAGAGTCAAAAGATTAAATGTTAAAATTTCATCATTATAGACCATTTTGGGATCGTTCGACAGGTCCGGAGTCATCGTTTTTCATCCGAAAATTGATTTTTTGGACTGTACCAAAAATGATTCAAAATGTCAATTGGATCATGCCTCATGTTGAATAACCACTTTTTAAACCCTCACAGTGACCAAAATTGCCATTTTTACAGAGTTTTGCTTACTCAAAAGCTTCAATTTTGACCCGTTTCAGGCACAGAAATGACTTTAAACACACTTATTTTAGTTGACAAAGTCATATTTCACATCCATCAGTAATTTAGAGTCAAAAGATTAAATGTTAAAATTTCATCATTATAGACCATTTTGGGATCGTTCGACAGGTCCGGAGTCATCGTTTTTCATCCGAAAATTGATTTTTTGGACTGTACCAAAAATGATTCAAAATGTCAATTGGATCATGCCTCATGTTGAATAACCACTTTTTAAACCCTCACAGTGACCAAAATTGCCATTTTTACAGAGTTTTGCTTACTCAAAAGCTTCCATTTTGACCCGTTTCAGGCACAGAAATGACTTTAAACACACTTATTCTAGTTGACAGAGTCATAATTCACATCCAACAGTCATTTAGAGTCAAAAGATGAAATGTTAAAATTTCATCATTATAGACCATTTTGGGATCGTTCGACTGGTCCGGAGTCATCGTTTTTCATCCGAAAATTGATTTTTTGGACTGTACCAAAAATGATTCAAAATGTCAATTGGATCATGCCTCATGTTGAATAACCACTTTTTAAACCCTCACAGTGACCAAAATTGCCATTTTTACAGAGTTTTGCTTACTCAAAAGCTTCAATTTTGACCCGTTTCAGGCACAGAAATGACTTTAAACACACTTATTTTAGTTGACAAAGTCATAATTCAAATCCATCAGTAATTTAGAGTCAAAAGATTAAATGTTAAAATTTCATCATTATAGACCATTTTGGGATCGTTCGACTGGTCCGGAGTCATCGTTTTTCATCCGAAAATTGATTTTTTTGGACTGTACCAAAAAGGATTCAAAATGTCAATTGGATCATGCCTCATGTTGAATAACCACTTTTTAAACCCTCACAGTGACCAAAATTGCCATTTTTACAGAGTTTTGCTTACTCAAAAGCTTCCATTTTGACCCGTTTCAGGCACAGAAATGACTTTAAACACACTTATTCTAGTTGACAAAGTCATAATTCACATCCAACAGTCATTTAGAGTCAAAAGATTAAATGTTAAAATTTCATCATTATAGACCATTTTGGGATCGTTCGACAGGTCCGGAGTCATCGTTTTTCATCCGAAAATTGATTTTTGGACTGTACCAAAAATGATTCAAAATGTCAATTGGATCATGCCTCATGTTGACTAACCACTTTTTAAACCCTCACAGTGACCAAAATTGCCATTTTTACAGAGTTTTGCTTACTCAAAAGCTTCAATTTTGACCCGTTTCAGGCACAGAAATGACTTTAAACACACTTATTTTAGTTGACAAAGTCATAATTCACATCCATCAGTAATTTAGAGTCAAAAGATTAAATGTTAAAATTTCATCATTATAGACCATTTTGGGATTGTTCGACTGGTCCGGAGTCATCGTTTTTCATCCGAAAATTGATTTTTTGGACTGTGCCAAAAATGATTCAAAATGTCAATTGGATCATGCCTCATGTTGAATAACCACTTTTTAAACCCTCACAGTGACCAAAATTGCCATTTTTACAGAGTTTTGCTTACTCAAAAGCTTCAATTTTGACCCGTTTCAGGCACAGAAATGACTTTAAACACACTTATTTTAGTTGACAAAGTCACAATTCACATCCAACAGTAATTTAGAGTCAAAAGATTAAATGTTAAAATTTCATCATTATAGACCATTTTGGGATCGTTCGACAGGTCCGGAGTCATCGTTTTTCATCCGAAAATTGATTTTTTGGACTGTACCAAAAATGATTCAAAATGTCAATTGGATCATGCCTCATGTTGAATAACCACTTTTTAAACCCTCACAGTGACCAAAATTGCCATTTTTACAGAGTTTTGCTTACTCAAAAGCTTCAATTTTGACCAGTTTCAGGCACAGAAATGACTTTAAACACACTTATTCTAGTTGACAGAGTCATAATTCACATCCAACAGTCATTTAGAGTCAAAAGATGAAATGTTAAAATTTCATCATTATAGACCATTTTGGGATCGTTCGACTGGTCCGGAGTCATCGTTTTTCATCCGAAAATTGATTTTTTGGACTGTACCAAAAATGATTCAAAATGTCAATTGGATCATGCCTCATGTTGAATAACCACTTTTTAAACCCTTACAGTGACCAAAATTGCCATTTTTACAGAGTTTTGCTTACTCAAAAGCTTCAATTTTGACCCGTTTCAGGCACAGAAATGACTTTAAACACACTTATTTTAGTTGACAAAGTCATAATTCAAATCCATCAGTAATTTAGAGTCAAAAGATTAAATGTTAAAATTTCATCATTATAGACCATTTTGGGATCGTTCGACTGGTCCGGAGTCATCGTTTTTCATCCGAAAATTGATTTTTTGGACTGTACCAAAAAGGATTCAAAATGTCAATTGGATCATGCCTCATGTTGAATAACCACTTTTTAAACCCTCACAGTGACCAAAATTGCCATTTTTACAGAGTTTTGCTTACTCAAAAGCTTCCATTTTGACCCGTTTCAGGCACAGAAATGACTTTAAACACACTTATTTTAGTTGACAAAGTCATATTTCACATCCATCAGTAATTTAGAGTCAAAAGATTAAATGTTAAAATTTCATCATTATAGACCATTTTGGGATCGTTCGACAGGTCCGGAGTCATCGTTTTTCATCCGAAAATTGATTTTTTGGACTGTACCAAAAATGATTCAAAATGTCAATTGGATCATGCCTCATGTTGAATAACCACTTTTTAAACCCTCACAGTGACCAAAATTGCCATTTTTACAGAGTTTTGCTTACTCAAAAGCTTCAATTTTGACCCGTTTCAGGCACAGAAATGACTTTAAACACACTTATTTTAGTTGACAAAGTCATATTTCACATCCATCAGTAATTTAGAGTCAAAAGATTAAATGTTAAAATTTCATCATTATAGACCATTTTGGGATCGTTCGACAGGTCCGGAGTCATCGTTTTTCATCCGAAAATTGATTTTTTGGACTGTACCAAAAATGATTCAAAATGTCAATTGGATCATGCCTCATGTTGAATAACCACTTTTTAAACCCTCACAGTGACCAAAATTGCCATTTTTACAGAGTTTTGCTTACTCAAAAGCTTCCATTTTGACCCGTTTCAGGCACAGAAATGACTTTAAACACACTTATTCTAGTTGACAGAGTCATAATTCACATCCAACAGTCATTTAGAGTCAAAAGATGAAATGTTAAAATTTCATCATTATAGACCATTTTGGGATCGTTCGACTGGTCCGGAGTCATCGTTTTTCATCCGAAAATTGATTTTTTGGACTGTACCAAAAATGATTCAAAATGTCAATTGGATCATGCCTCATGTTGAATAACCACTTTTTAAACCCTCACAGTGACCAAAATTGCCATTTTTACAGAGTTTTGCTTACTCAAAAGCTTCAATTTTGACCCGTTTCAGGCACAGAAATGACTTTAAACACACTTATTTTAGTTGACAAAGTCATAATTCAAATCCATCAGTAATTTAGAGTCAAAAGATTAAATGTTAAAATTTCATCATTATAGACCATTTTGGGATCGTTCGACTGGTCCGGAGTCATCGTTTTTCATCCGAAAATTGATTTTTTTGGACTGTACCAAAAAGGATTCAAAATGTCAATTGGATCATGCCTCATGTTGAATAACCACTTTTTAAACCCTCACAGTGACCAAAATTGCCATTTTTACAGAGTTTTGCTTACTCAAAAGCTTCCATTTTGACCCGTTTCAGGCACAGAAATGACTTTAAACACACTTATTTTAGTTGACAAAGTCATATTTCACATCCATCAGTAATTTAGAGTCAAAAGATTAAATGTTAAAATTTCATCATTATAGACCATTTTGGGATCGTTCGACAGGTCCGGAGTCATCGTTTTTCATCCGAAAATTGATTTTTTGGACTGTACCAAAAATGATTCAAAATGTCAATTGGATCGTGCCTCATGTTGAATAACCACTTTTTAAACCCTCACAGTGACCAAAATTGCCATTTTTACAGAGTTTTGCTTACTCAAAAGCTTCCATTTTGACCCGTTTCAGGCACAGAAATGACTTTAAACACACTTATTCTAGTTGACAAAGTCATAATTCACATCCAACAGTCATTTAGAGTCAAAAGATTAAATGTTACAATTTCATCATTATAGACCATTTTGGGATCGTTCGACAGGTCCGGAGTCATCGTTTTTCATCCGAAAATTGATTTTTTGGACTGTACCAAAAATGATTCAAAATGTCAATTGGATCATGCCTCATGTTGAATAACCACTTTTTAAACCCTCACAGTGACCAAAATTGCCATTTTTACAGAGTTTTGCTTACTCAAAAGCTTCAATTTTGACCCGTTTCAGGCACAGAAATGACTTTAAATACACTTATTTTAGTTGACAAAGTCACAATTCACATCCAACAGTAATTTAGAGTCAAAAGATTAAATGTTAAAATTTCATCATTATAGACCATTTTGGGATCGTTCGACAGGTCTGGAGTCATCGTTTTTCATCCGAAAATTGATTTTTTGGACTGTACCAAAAATGATTCAAAATGTCAATTGGATCATGCCTCATGTTGAATAACCACTTTTTAAACCCTCACAGTGACCAAAATTGCCATTTTTACAGAGTTTTGCTTACTCAAAAGCTTCCATTTTGACCCGTTTCAGGCACAGAAATGACTTTAAACTCACTTATTTTAGTTGACAAAGTCATAATTCACATCCAACAGTCATTTAGAGTCAAAAGATTAAATGTTGAAATTTTATCCATATTGACCATTTTGGGATCGTTCGACAGGTCCGGAGTCATCGTTTTTCATCCGAAAATTTATTTTTTGGACTGTACCAAAAATGATTCAAAATGTCAATTGGATCGTGCCTCATGTTGAATAACCACTTTTTAAACCCTCACAGTGACCAAAATTGCCATTTTTACAGAGTTTTGCTTACTCAAAAGCTTCCATTTTGACCCGTTTCAGGCACAGAAATGACTTTAAACACACTTATTCTAGTTGACAAAGTCATAATTCACATCCAACAGTCATTTAGAGTCAAAAGATTAAATGTTAAAATTTCATCATTATAGACCATTTTGGGATCGTTCGACAGGTCCGGAGTCATCGTTTTTCATCCGAAAATTGATTTTTGGACTGTACCAAAAATGATTCAAAATGTCAATTGGATCATGCCTCATGTTGACTAACCACTTTTTAAACCCTCACAGTGACCAAAATTGCCATTTTTACAGAGTTTTGCTTACTCAAAAGCTTCAATTTTGACCCGTTTCAGGCACAGAAATGACTTTAAACACACTTATTTTAGTTGACAAAGTCATAATTCACATCCATCAGTAATTTAGAGTCAAAAGATTAAATGTTAAAATGTCATCATTATAGACCATTTTGGGATCGCTCGACTGGTCCGGAGTCATCGTTTTTCATCCGAAAATTGATTTTTTGGACTGTGCCAAAAATGATTCAAAATGTCAATTGGATCGTGCCTCATGTTGAATAACCACTTTTTAAACCCTCACAGTGACCAAAATTGCCATTTTTACAGAGTTTTGCTTACTCAAAAGCTTCCATTTTGACCCGTTTCAGGCACAGAAATGACTTTAAACACACTTATTCTAGTTGACAAAGTCATAATTCACATCCAACAGTCATTTAGAGTCAAAAGATTAAATGTTACAATTTCATCATTATAGACCATTTTGGGATCGTTCGACAGGTCCGGAGTCATCGTTTTTCATCCGAAAATTGATTTTTTGGACTGTACCAAAAATGATTCAAAATGTCAATTGGATCATGCCTCATGTTGAATAACCACTTTTTAAACCCTCACAGTGACCAAAATTGCCATTTTTACAGAGTTTTGCTTACTCAAAAGCTTCAATTTTGACCCGTTTCAGGCACAGAAATGACTTTAAATACACTTAATTTGGTTGACAAAGTCACAATTCACATCCAACAGTAATTTAGAGTCAAAAGATTAAATGTTAAAATTTCATCATTATAGACCATTTTGGGATCGTTCGACAGGTCTGGAGTCATCGTTTTTCATCCGAAAATTGATTTTTTGGACTGTACCAAAAATGATTCAAAATGTCAATTGGATCATGCCTCATGTTGAATAACCACTTTTTAAACCCTCACAGTGACCAAAATTGCCATTTTTACAGAGTTTTGCTTACTCAAAAGCTTCCATTTTGACCCGTTTCAGGCACAGAAATGACTTTAAACACACTTATTTTAGTTGACAAAGTCATAATTCACATCCAACAGTCATTTAGAGTCAAAAGATTAAATGTTGAAATTTCATCCATATTGACCATTTTGGGATCGTTCGACAGGTCCGGAGTCATCGTTTTTCATCCGAAAATTTATTTTTTGGACTGTACCAAAAATGATTCAAAATGTCAATTGGATCGTGCCTCATGTTGAATAACCACTTTTTAAACCCTCACAGTGACCAAAATTGCCATTTTTACAGAGTTTTGCTTACTCAAAAGCTTCCATTTTGACCCGTTTCAGGCACAGAAATGACTTTAAACACACTTATTCTAGTTGACAAAGTCATAATTCACATCCAACAGTCATTTAGAGTCAAAAGATTAAATGTTAAAATTTCATCATTATAGACCATTTTGGGATCGTTCGACAGGTCCGGAGTCATCGTTTTTCATCCGAAAATTGATTTTTGGACTGTACCAAAAATGATTCAAAATGTCAATTGGATCATGCCTCATGTTGACTAACCACTTTTTAAACCCTCACAGTGACCAAAATTGCCATTTTTACAGAGTTTTGCTTACTCAAAAGCTTCAATTTTGACCCGTTTCAGGCACAGAAATGACTTTAAACACACTTATTTTAGTTGACAAAGTCATAATTCACATCCATCAGTAATTTAGAGTCAAAAGATTAAATGTTAAAATTTCATCATTATAGACCATTTTGGGATCGTTCGACTGGTCCGGAGTCATCGTTTTTCATCCGAAAATTGATTTTTTGGACTGTGCCAAAAATGATTCAAAATGTCAATTGGATCATGCCTCATGTTGAATAACCACTTTTTAAACCCTCACAGTGACCAAAATTGCCATTTTTACAGAGTTTTGCTTACTCAAAAGCTTCAATTTTGACCCGTTTCAGGCACAGAAATGACTTTAAACACACTTATTTTAGTTGACAAAGTCACAATTCACATCCAACAGTAATTTAGAGTCAAAAGATTAAATGTTAAAATTTCATCATTATAGACCATTTTGGGATCGTTCGACAGGTCCGGAGTCATCGTTTTTCATCCGAAAATTGATTTTTTGGACTGTACCAAAAATGATTCAAAATGTCAATTGGATCATGCCTCATGTTGAATAACCACTTTTTAAACCCTCACAGTGACCAAAATTGCCATTTTTACAGAGTTTTGCTTACTCAAAAGCTTCAATTTTGACCAGTTTCAGGCACAGAAATGACTTTAAACACACTTATTCTAGTTGACAGAGTCATAATTCACATCCAACAGTCATTTAGAGTCAAAAGATGAAATGTTAAAATTTCATCATTATAGACCATTTTGGGATCGTTCGACTGGTCCGGAGTCATCGTTTTTCATCCGAAAAAATTGATTTTTTGGACTGTACCAAAAATGATTCAAAATGTCAATTGGATCATGCCTCATGTTGAATAACCACTTTTTAAACCCTTACAGTGACCAAAATTGCCATTTTTACAGAGTTTTGCTTACTCAAAAGCTTCAATTTTGACCCGTTTCAGGCACAGAAATGACTTTAAACACACTTATTTTAGTTGACAAAGTCATAATTCAAATCCATCAGTAATTTAGAGTCAAAAGATTAAATGTTAAAATTTCATCATTATAGACCATTTTGGGATCGTTCGACTGGTCCGGAGTCATCGTTTTTCATCCGAAAATTGATTTTTTGGACTGTACCAAAAAGGATTCAAAATGTCAATTGGATCATGCCTCATGTTGAATAACCACTTTTTAAACCCTCACAGTGACCAAAATTGCCATTTTTACAGAGTTTTGCTTACTCAAAAGCTTCCATTTTGACCCGTTTCAGGCACAGAAATGACTTTAAACACACTTATTTTAGTTGACAAAGTCATATTTCACATCCATCAGTAATTTAGAGTCAAAAGATTAAATGTTAAAATTTCATCATTATAGACCATTTTGGGATCGTTCGACAGGTCCGGAGTCATCGTTTTTCATCCGAAAATTGATTTTTTGGACTGTACCAAAAATGATTCAAAATGTCAATTGGATCATGCCTCATGTTGAATAACCACTTTTTAAACCCTCACAGTGACCAAAATTGCCATTTTTACAGAGTTTTGCTTACTCAAAAGCTTCAATTTTGACCCGTTTCAGGCACAGAAATGACTTTAAACACACTTATTTTAGTTGACAAAGTCATATTTCACATCCATCAGTAATTTAGAGTCAAAAGATTAAATGTTAAAATTTCATCATTATAGACCATTTTGGGATCGTTCGACAGGTCCGGAGTCATCGTTTTTCATCCGAAAATTGATTTTTTGGACTGTACCAAAAATGATTCAAAATGTCAATTGGATCATGCCTCATGTTGAATAACCACTTTTTAAACCCTCACAGTGACCAAAATTGCCATTTTTACAGAGTTTTGCTTACTCAAAAGCTTCCATTTTGACCCGTTTCAGGCACAGAAATGACTTTAAACACACTTATTCTAGTTGACAGAGTCATAATTCACATCCAACAGTCATTTAGAGTCAAAAGATGAAATGTTAAAATTTCATCATTATAGACCATTTTGGGATCGTTCGACTGGTCCGGAGTCATCGTTTTTCATCCGAAAATTGATTTTTTGGACTGTACCAAAAATGATTCAAAATGTCAATTGGATCATGCCTCATGTTGAATAACCACTTTTTAAACCCTCACAGTGACCAAAATTGCCATTTTTACAGAGTTTTGCTTACTCAAAAGCTTCAATTTTGACCCGTTTCAGGCACAGAAATGACTTTAAACACACTTATTTTAGTTGACAAAGTCATAATTCAAATCCATCAGTAATTTAGAGTCAAAAGATTAAATGTTAAAATTTCATCATTATAGACCATTTTGGGATCGTTCGACTGGTCCGGAGTCATCGTTTTTCATCCGAAAATTGATTTTTTTGGACTGTACCAAAAAGGATTCAAAATGTCAATTGGATCATGCCTCATGTTAAATAACCACTTTTTAAACCCTCACAGTGACCAAAATTGCCATTTTTACAGAGTTTTGCTTACTCAAAAGCTTCCATTTTGACCCGTTTCAGGCACAGAAATGACTTTAAACACACTTATTTTAGTTGACAAAGTCATATTTCACATCCATCAGTAATTTAGAGTCAAAAGATTAAATGTTAAAATTTCATCATTATAGACCATTTTGGGATCGTTCGACAGGTCCGGAGTCATCGTTTTTCATCCGAAAATTGATTTTTTGGACTGTACCAAAAATGATTCAAAATGTCAATTGGATCGTGCCTCATGTTGAATAACCACTTTTTAAACCCTCACAGTGACCAAAATTGCCATTTTTACAGAGTTTTGCTTACTCAAAAGCTTCCATTTTGACCCGTTTCAGGCACAGAAATGACTTTAAACACACTTATTCTAGTTGACAAAGTCATAATTCACATCCAACAGTCATTTAGAGTCAAAAGATTAAATGTTACAATTTCATCATTATAGACCATTTTGGGATCGTTCGACAGGTCCGGAGTCATCGTTTTTCATCCGAAAATTGATTTTTTGGACTGTACCAAAAATGATTCAAAATGTCAATTGGATCATGCCTCATGTTGAATAACCACTTTTTAAACCCTCACAGTGACCAAAATTGCCATTTTTACAGAGTTTTGCTTACTCAAAAGCTTCAATTTTGACCCGTTTCAGGCACAGAAATGACTTTAAATACACTTATTTTAGTTGACAAAGTCACAATTCACATCCAACAGTAATTTAGAGTCAAAAGATTAAATGTTAAAATTTCATCATTATAGACCATTTTGGGATCGTTCGACAGGTCTGGAGTCATCGTTTTTCATCCGAAAATTGATTTTTTGGACTGTACCAAAAATGATTCAAAATGTCAATTGGATCATGCCTCATGTTGAATAACCACTTTTTAAACCCTCACAGTGACCAAAATTGCCATTTTTACAGAGTTTTGCTTACTCAAAAGCTTCCATTTTGACCCGTTTCAGGCACAGAAATGACTTTAAACTCACTTATTTTAGTTGACAAAGTCATAATTCACATCCAACAGTCATTTAGAGTCAAAAGATTAAATGTTGAAATTTCATCCATATTGACCATTTTGGGATCGTTCGACAGGTCCGGAGTCATCGTTTTTCATCCGAAAATTTATTTTTTGGACTGTACCAAAAATGATTCAAAATGTCAATTGGATCGTGCCTCATGTTGAATAACCACTTTTTAAACCCTCACAGTGACCAAAATTGCCATTTTTACAGAGTTTTGCTTACTCAAAAGCTTCCATTTTGACCCGTTTCAGGCACAGAAATGACTTTAAACACACTTATTCTAGTTGACAAAGTCATAATTCACATCCAACAGTCATTTAGAGTCAAAAGATTAAATGTTAAAATTTCATCATTATAGACCATTTTGGGATCGTTCGACAGGTCCGGAGTCATCGTTTTTCATCCGAAAATTGATTTTTGGACTATACCAAAAATGATTCAAAATGTCAATTGGATCATGCCTCATGTTGACTAACCACTTTTTAAACCCTCACAGTGACCAAAATTGCCATTTTTACAGAGTTTTGCTTACTCAAAAGCTTCAATTTTGACCCGTTTCAGGCACAGAAATGACTTTAAACACACTTATTTTAGTTGACAAAGTCATAATTCACATCCATCAGTAATTTAGAGTCAAAAGATTAAATGTTAAAATTTCATCATTATAGACCATTTTGGGATCGTTCGACTGGTCCGGAGTCATCGTTTTTCATCCGAAAATTGATTTTTTGGACTGTGCCAAAAATGATTCAAAATGTCAATTGGATCGTGCCTCATGTTGAATAACCACTTTTTAAACCCTCACAGTGACCAAAATTGCCATTTTTACAGAGTTTTGCTTACTCAAAAGCTTCAATTTTGACCCGTTTCAGGCACAGAAATGACTTTAAACACACTTATTTTAGTTGACAAAGTCATAATTCACATCCAACAGTCATTTAGAGTCAAAAGATTAAATGTTGAAATTTCATCCATATTGACCATTTTGGGATCGTTCGACAGGTCCGGAGTCATCGTTTTTCATCCGAAAATTTATTTTTTGGACTGTACCAAAAATTATTCAAAATGTCAATTGGATCGTGCCTCATGTTGAATAACCACTTTTTAAACCCTCACAGTGACCAAAATTGCCATTTTTACAGAGTTTTGCTTACTCAAAAGCTTCCATTTTGACCCGTTTCAGGCACAGAAATGACTTTAAACACACTTATTCTAGTTGACAAAGTCATAATTCACATCCAACAGTCATTTAGAGTCAAAAGATTAAATGTTAAAATTTCATCATTATAGACCATTTTGGGATCGTTCGACAGGTCCGGAGTCATCGTTTTTCATCCGAAAATTGATTTTTGGACTGTACCAAAAATGATTCAAAATGTCAATTGGATCATGCCTCATGTTGACTAACCACTTTTTAAACCCTCACAGTGACCAAAATTGCCATTTTTACAGAGTTTTGCTTACTCAAAAGCTTCAATTTTGACCCGTTTCAGGCACAGAAATGACTTTAAACACACTTATTTTAGTTGACAAAGTCATAATTCACATCCATCAGTAATTTAGAGTCAAAAGATTAAATGTTAAAATTTCATCATTATAGACCATTTTGGGATCGTTCGACTGGTCCGGAGTCATCGTTTTTCATCCGAAAATTGATTTTTTGGACTGTACCAAAAATGATTCAAAATGTCAATTGGATCATGCCTCATGTTGAATAAGCACTTTTTAAACCCTCACAGTGACCAAAATTGCCATTTTTACAGAGTTTTGCTTACTCAAAAGCTTCAATTTTGACCCGTTTCAGGCACAAAAATGACTTTAAACACACTTATTTTAGTTGACAAAGTCACAATTCACATCCAACAGTACTTTAGAGTCAAAAGATTAAATGTTAAAATTTCATAATTATAGACCACTTTGGGATCGTTCGACAGGTCCGGAGTCATCGTTTTTCATCCGAAAATTGATTTTTGGGACTGTACCAAAAATTATTCAAAATGTCAATTGGATCATGCCTCATGGTGAATAACCACTTTTTAAACCCTCACAGTGACCAAAATCGCCATTTTTACAGAGTTTTGCTTACTCAAAAGCTTCCATTTTGACCCGTTTCAGGCACAGAAATGACTTTAAACACACTTATTTTAGTTGACAAAGTCATAATTCACATCCAACAGTCATTTAGAGTCAAAAGATTAAATGTTGAAATTTCATCCATATTGACCATTTTGGGATTGTTCGACAGGTCCGGAGTCATCGTTTTTCATCCGAAAATTTATTTTTTGGACTGTACCAAAAATGATTCAAAATGTCAATTGGATCGTGCCTCATGTTGAATAACCACTTTTTAAACCCTCACAGTGACCAAAATTGCCATTTTTACAGAGTTTTGCTTACTCAAAAGCTTCCATTTTGACCCGTTTCAGGCACAGAAATGACTTTAAACACACTTATTCTAGTTGACAAAGTCATAATTCACATCCAACAGTCATTTAGAGTCAAAAGATTAAATGTTAAAATTTCATCATTATAGACCATTTTGGGATCGTTCGACAGGTCCGGAGTCATCGTTTTTCATCCGAAAATTGATTTTTTGGACTGTACCAAAAATGATTCAAAATGTCAATTGGATCATGCCTCATGTTGAATAACCACTTTTTAAACCCTCACAGTGACCAAAATTGCCATTTTTACAGAGTTTTGCTTACTCAAAAGCTTCAATTTTGACCCGTTTCAGGCACAGAAATGACTTTAAACACACTTATTTTAGTTGACAAAGTCACAATTCACATCCAACAGTAATTTAGAGTCAAAAGATTAAATGTTAAAATTTCATCATTATAGACCATTTTGGGATCGTTCGACAGGTCCGGAGTCATCGTTTTTCATCCGAAAATTGATTTTTTGGACTGTACCAAAAATGATTCAAAATGTCAATTGGATCATGCCTCATGTTGAATAACCACTTTTTAAACCCTCACAGTGACCAAAATTGCCATTTTTACAGAGTTTTGCTTACTCAAAAGCTTCAATTTTGACCAGTTTCAGGCACAGAAATGACTTTAAACACACTTATTCTAGTTGACAGAGTCATAATTCACATCCAACAGTCATTTAGAGTCAAAAGATGAAATGTTAAAATTTCATCATTATAGACCATTTTGGGATCGTTCGACTGGTCCGGAGTCATCGTTTTTCATCCGAAAATTGATTTTTTGGACTGTACCAAAAATGATTCAAAATGTCAATTGGATCATGCCTCATGTTGAATAACCACTTTTTAAACCCTTACAGTGACCAAAATTGCCATTTTTACAGAGTTTTGCTTACTCAAAAGCTTCAATTTTGACCCGTTTCAGGCACAGAAATGACTTTAAACACACTTATTTTAGTTGACAAAGTCATAATTCAAATCCATCAGTAATTTAGAGTCAAAAGATTAAATGTTAAAATTTCATCATTATAGACCATTTTGGGATCGTTCGACTGGTCCGGAGTCATCGTTTTTCATCCGAAAATTGATTTTTTGGACTGTACCAAAAAGGATTCAAAATGTCAATTGGATCATGCCTCATGTTGAATAACCACTTTTTAAACCCTCACAGTGACCAAAATTGCCATTTTTACAGAGTTTTGCTTACTCAAAAGCTTCCATTTTGACCCGTTTCAGGCACAGAAATGACTTTAAACACACTTATTTTAGTTGACAAAGTCATATTTCACATCCATCAGTAATTTAGAGTCAAAAGATTAAATGTTAAAATTTCATCATTATAGACCATTTTGGGATCGTTCGACAGGTCCGGAGTCATCGTTTTTCATCCGAAAATTGATTTTTTGGACTGTACCAAAAATGATTCAAAATGTCAATTGGATCATGCCTCATGTTGAATAACCACTTTTTAAACCCTCACAGTGACCAAAATTGCCATTTTTACAGAGTTTTGCTTACTCAAAAGCTTCAATTTTGACCCGTTTCAGGCACAGAAATGACTTTAAACACACTTATTTTAGTTGACAAAGTCATATTTCACATCCATCAGTAATTTAGAGTCAAAAGATTAAATGTTAAAATTTCATCATTATAGACCATTTTGGGATCGTTCGACAGGTCCGGAGTCATCGTTTTTCATCCGAAAATTGATTTTTTGGACTGTACCAAAAATGATTCAAAATGTCAATTGGATCATGCCTCATGTTGAATAACCACTTTTTAAACCCTCACAGTGACCAAAATTGCCATTTTTACAGAGTTTTGCTTACTCAAAAGCTTCCATTTTGACCCGTTTCAGGCACAGAAATGACTTTAAACACACTTATTCTAGTTGACAGAGTCATAATTCACATCCAACAGTCATTTAGAGTCAAAAGATGAAATGTTAAAATTTCATCATTATAGACCATTTTGGGATCGTTCGACTGGTCCGGAGTCATCGTTTTTCATCCGAAAATTGATTTTTTGGACTGTACCAAAAATGATTCAAAATGTCAATTGGATCATGCCTCATGTTGAATAACCACTTTTTAAACCCTCACAGTGACCAAAATTGCCATTTTTACAGAGTTTTGCTTACTCAAAAGCTTCAATTTTGACCCGTTTCAGGCACAGAAATGACTTTAAACACACTTATTTTAGTTGACAAAGTCATAATTCAAATCCATCAGTAATTTAGAGTCAAAAGATTAAATGTTAAAATTTCATCATTATAGACCATTTTGGGATCGTTCGACTGGTCCGGAGTCATCGTTTTTCATCCGAAAATTGATTTTTTTGGACTGTACCAAAAAGGATTCAAAATGTCAATTGGATCATGCCTCATGTTGAATAACCACTTTTTAAACCCTCACAGTGACCAAAATTGCCATTTTTACAGAGTTTTGCTTACTCAAAAGCTTCCATTTTGACCCGTTTCAGGCACAGAAATGACTTTAAACACACTTATTTTAGTTGACAAAGTCATATTTCACATCCATCAGTAATTTAGAGTCAAAAGATTAAATGTTAAAATTTCATCATTATAGACCATTTTGGGATCGTTCGACAGGTCCGGAGTCATCGTTTTTCATCCGAAAATTGATTTTTTGGACTGTACCAAAAATGATTCAAAATGTCAATTGGATCGTGCCTCATGTTGAATAACCACTTTTTAAACCCTCACAGTGACCAAAATTGCCATTTTTACAGAGTTTTGCTTACTCAAAAGCTTCCATTTTGACCCGTTTCAGGCACAGAAATGACTTTAAACACACTTATTCTAGTTGACAAAGTCATAATTCACATCCAACAGTCATTTAGAGTCAAAAGATTAAATGTTGAAATTTCATCCATATTGACCATTTTGGGATCGTTCGACAGGTCCGGAGTCATCGTTTTTCATCCGAAAATTTATTTTTTGGACTGTACCAAAAATGATTCAAAATGTCAATTGGATCGTGCCTCATGTTGAATAACCACTTTTTAAACCCTCACAGTGACCAAAATTGCCATTTTTACAGAGTTTTGCTTACTCAAAAGCTTCCATTTTGACCCGTTTCAGGCACAGAAATGACTTTAAACACACTTATTCTAGTTGACAAAGTCATAATTCACATCCAACAGTCATTTAGAGTCAAAAGATTAAATGTTAAAATTTCATCATTATAGACCATTTTGGGATCGTTCGACAGGTCCGGAGTCATCGTTTTTCATCCGAAAATTGATTTTTGGACTATACCAAAAATGATTCAAAATGTCAATTGGATCATGCCTCATGTTGACTAACCACTTTTTAAACCCTCACAGTGACCAAAATTGCCATTTTTACAGAGTTTTGCTTACTCAAAAGCTTCAATTTTGACCCGTTTCAGGCACAGAAATGACTTTAAACACACTTATTTTAGTTGACAAAGTCATAATTCACATCCATCAGTAATTTAGAGTCAAAAGATTAAATGTTAAAATTTCATCATTATAGACCATTTTGGGATCGTTCGACTGGTCCGGAGTCATCGTTTTTCATCCGAAAATTGATTTTTTGGACTGTGCCAAAAATGATTCAAAATGTCAATTGGATCGTGCCTCATGTTGAATAACCACTTTTTAAACCCTCACAGTGACCAAAATTGCCATTTTTACAGAGTTTTGCTTACTCAAAAGCTTCAATTTTGACCCGTTTCAGGCACAGAAATGACTTTAAACACACTTATTTTAGTTGACAAAGTCATAATTCACATCCAACAGTCATTTAGAGTCAAAAGATTAAATGTTGAAATTTCATCCATATTGACCATTTTGGGATCGTTCGACAGGTCCGGAGTCATCGTTTTTCATCCGAAAATTTATTTTTTGGACTGTACCAAAAATTATTCAAAATGTCAATTGGATCGTGCCTCATGTTGAATAACCACTTTTTAAACCCTCACAGTGACCAAAATTGCCATTTTTACAGAGTTTTGCTTACTCAAAAGCTTCCATTTTGACCCGTTTCAGGCACAGAAATGACTTTAAACACACTTATTCTAGTTGACAAAGTCATAATTCACATCCAACAGTCATTTAGAGTCAAAAGATTAAATGTTAAAATTTCATCATTATAGACCATTTTGGGATCGTTCGACAGGTCCGGAGTCATCGTTTTTCATCCGAAAATTGATTTTTGGACTGTACCAAAAATGATTCAAAATGTCAATTGGATCATGCCTCATGTTGACTAACCACTTTTTAAACCCTCACAGTGACCAAAATTGCCATTTTTACAGAGTTTTGCTTACTCAAAAGCTTCAATTTTGACCCGTTTCAGGCACAGAAATGACTTTAAACACACTTATTTTAGTTGACAAAGTCATAATTCACATCCATCAGTAATTTAGAGTCAAAAGATTAAATGTTAAAATTTCATCATTATAGACCATTTTGGGATCGTTCGACTGGTCCGGAGTCATCGTTTTTCATCCGAAAATTGATTTTTTGGACTGTGCCAAAAATGATTCAAAATGTCAATTGGATCATGCCTCATGTTGAATAACCACTTTTTAAACCCTCACAGTGACCAAAATTGCCATTTTTACAGAGTTTTGCTTACTCAAAAGCTTCAATTTTGACCCGTTTCAGGCACAGAAATGACTTTAAACACACTTATTTTAGTTGACAAAGTCACAATTCACATCCAACAGTAATTTAGAGTCAAAAGATTAAATGTTAAAATTTCATCATTATAGACCATTTTGGGATCGTTCGACAGGTCCGGAGTCATCGTTTTTCATCCGAAAATTGATTTTTTGGACTGTACCAAAAATGATTCAAAATGTCAATTGGATCATGCCTCATGTTGAATAACCACTTTTTAAACCCTCACAGTGACCAAAATTGCCATTTTTACAGAGTTTTGCTTACTCAAAAGCTTCAATTTTGACCAGTTTCAGGCACAGAAATGACTTTAAACACACTTATTCTAGTTGACAGAGTCATAATTCACATCCAACAGTCATTTAGAGTCAAAAGATGAAATGTTAAAATTTCATCATTATAGACCATTTTGGGATCGTTCGACTGGTCCGGAGTCATCGTTTTTCATCCGAAAATTGATTTTTTGGACTGTACCAAAAATGATTCAAAATGTCAATTGGATCATGCCTCATGTTGAATAACCACTTTTTAAACCCTTACAGTGACCAAAATTGCCATTTTTACAGAGTTTTGCTTACTCAAAAGCTTCAATTTTGACCCGTTTCAGGCACAGAAATGACTTTAAACACACTTATTTTAGTTGACAAAGTCATAATTCAAATCCATCAGTAATTTAGAGTCAAAAGATTAAATGTTAAAATTTCATCATTATAGACCATTTTGGGATCGTTCGACTGGTCCGGAGTCATCGTTTTTCATCCGAAAATTGATTTTTTGGACTGTACCAAAAAGGATTCAAAATGTCAATTGGATCATGCCTCATGTTGAATAACCACTTTTTAAACCCTCACAGTGACCAAAATTGCCATTTTTACAGAGTTTTGCTTACTCAAAAGCTTCCATTTTGACCCGTTTCAGGCACAGAAATGACTTTAAACACACTTATTTTAGTTGACAAAGTCATATTTCACATCCATCAGTAATTTAGAGTCAAAAGATTAAATGTTAAAATTTCATCATTATAGACCATTTTGGGATCGTTCGACAGGTCCGGAGTCATCGTTTTTCATCCGAAAATTGATTTTTTGGACTGTACCAAAAATGATTCAAAATGTCAATTGGATCATGCCTCATGTTGAATAACCACTTTTTAAACCCTCACAGTGACCAAAATTGCCATTTTTACAGAGTTTTGCTTACTCAAAAGCTTCAATTTTGACCCGTTTCAGGCACAGAAATGACTTTAAACACACTTATTTTAGTTGACAAAGTCATATTTCACATCCATCAGTAATTTAGAGTCAAAAGATTAAATGTTAAAATTTCATCATTATAGACCATTTTGGGATCGTTCGACAGGTCCGGAGTCATCGTTTTTCATCCGAAAATTGATTTTTTGGACTGTACCAAAAATGATTCAAAATGTCAATTGGATCATGCCTCATGTTGAATAACCACTTTTTAAACCCTCACAGTGACCAAAATTGCCATTTTTACAGAGTTTTGCTTACTCAAAAGCTTCCATTTTGACCCGTTTCAGGCACAGAAATGACTTTAAACACACTTATTCTAGTTGACAGAGTCATAATTCACATCCAACAGTCATTTAGAGTCAAAAGATGAAATGTTAAAATTTCATCATTATAGACCATTTTGGGATCGTTCGACTGGTCCGGAGTCATCGTTTTTCATCCGAAAATTGATTTTTTGGACTGTACCAAAAATGATTCAAAATGTCAATTGGATCATGCCTCATGTTGAATAACCACTTTTTAAACCCTCACAGTGACCAAAATTGCCATTTTTACAGAGTTTTGCTTACTCAAAAGCTTCAATTTTGACCCGTTTCAGGCACAGAAATGACTTTAAACACACTTATTTTAGTTGACAAAGTCATAATTCAAATCCATCAGTAATTTAGAGTCAAAAGATTAAATGTTAAAATTTCATCATTATAGACCATTTTGGGATCGCTCGACTGGTCCGGAGTCATCGTTTTTCATCCGAAAATTGATTTTTTTGGACTGTACCAAAAAGGATTCAAAATGTCAATTGGATCATGCCTCATGTTGAATAACCACTTTTTAAACCCTCACAGTGACCAAAATTGCCATTTTTACAGAGTTTTGCTTACTCAAAAGCTTCCATTTTGACCCGTTTCAGGCACAGAAATGACTTTAAACACACTTATTTTAGTTGACAAAGTCATATTTCACATCCATCAGTAATTTAGAGTCAAAAGATTAAATGTTAAAATTTCATCATTATAGACCATTTTGGGATCGTTCGACAGGTCCGGAGTCATCGTTTTTCATCCGAAAATTGATTTTTTGGACTGTACCAAAAATGATTCAAAATGTCAATTGGATCGTGCCTCATGTTGAATAACCACTTTTTAAACCCTCACAGTGACCAAAATTGCCATTTTTACAGAGTTTTGCTTACTCAAAAGCTTCCATTTTGACCCGTTTCAGGCACAGAAATGACTTTAAACACACTTATTCTAGTTGACAAAGTCATAATTCACATCCAACAGTCATTTAGAGTCAAAAGATTAAATGTTACAATTTCATCATTATAGACCATTTTGGGATCGTTCGACAGGTCCGGAGTCATCGTTTTTCATCCGAAAATTGATTTTTTGGACTGTACCAAAAATGATTCAAAATGTCAATTGGATCATGCCTCATGTTGAATAACCACTTTTTAAACCCTCACAGTGACCAAAATTGCCATTTTTACAGAGTTTTGCTTACTCAAAAGCTTCAATTTTGACCCGTTTCAGGCACAGAAATGACTTTAAATACACTTATTTTAGTTGACAAAGTCACAATTCACATCCAACAGTAATTTAGAGTCAAAAGATTAAATGTTAAAATTTCATCATTATAGACCATTTTGGGATCGTTCGACAGGTCTGGAGTCATCGTTTTTCATCCGAAAATTGATTTTTTGGACTGTACCAAAAATGATTCAAAATGTCAATTGGATCATGCCTCATGTTGAATAACCACTTTTTAAACCCTCACAGTGACCAAAATTGCCATTTTTACAGAGTTTTGCTTACTCAAAAGCTTCCATTTTGACCCGTTTCAGGCACAGAAATGACTTTAAACTCACTTATTTTAGTTGACAAAGTCATAATTCACATCCAACAGTCATTTAGAGTCAAAAGATTAAATGTTGAAATTTCATCCATATTGACCATTTTGGGATCGTTCGACAGGTCCGGAGTCATCGTTTTTCATCCGAAAATTTATTTTTTGGACTGTACCAAAAATGATTCAAAATGTCAATTGGATCGTGCCTCATGTTGAATAACCACTTTTTAAACCCTCACAGTGACCAAAATTGCCATTTTTACAGAGTTTTGCTTACTCAAAAGCTTCCATTTTGACCCGTTTCAGGCACAGAAATGACTTTAAACACACTTATTCTAGTTGACAAAGTCATAATTCACATCCAACAGTCATTTAGAGTCAAAAGATTAAATGTTAAAATGTCATCATTATAGACCATTTTGGGATCGTTCGACAGGTCCGGAGTCATCGTTTTTCATCCGAAAATTGATTTTTGGACTATACCAAAAATGATTCAAAATGTCAATTGGATCATGCCTCATGTTGACTAACCACTTTTTAAACCCTCACAGTGACCAAAATTGCCATTTTTACAGAGTTTTGCTTACTCAAAAGCTTCAATTTTGACCCGTTTCAGGCACAGAAATGACTTTAAACACACTTATTTTAGTTGACAAAGTCATAATTCACATCCATCAGTAATTTAGAGTCAAAAGATTAAATGTTAAAATTTCATCATTATAGACCATTTTGGGATCGTTCGACTGGTCCGGAGTCATCGTTTTTCATCCGAAAATTGATTTTTTGGACTGTGCCAAAAATGATTCAAAATGTCAATTGGATCGTGCCTCATGTTGAATAACCACTTTTTAAACCCTCACAGTGACCAAAATTGCCATTTTTACAGAGTTTTGCTTACTCAAAAGCTTCCATTTTGACCCGTTTCAGGCACAGAAATGACTTTAAACACACTTATTCTAGTTGACAAAGTCATAATTCACATCCAACAGTCATTTAGAGTCAAAAGATTAAATGTTACAATTTCATCATTATAGACCATTTTGGGATCGTTCGACAGGTCCGGAGTCATCGTTTTTCATCCGAAAATTGATTTTTTGGACTGTACCAAAAATGATTCAAAATGTCAATTGGATCATGCCTCATGTTGAATAACCACTTTTTAAACCCTCACAGTGACCAAAATTGCCATTTTTACAGAGTTTTGCTTACTCAAAAGCTTCAATTTTGACCCGTTTCAGGCACAGAAATGACTTTAAATACACTTATTTTAGTTGACAAAGTCACAATTCACATCCAACAGTAATTTAGAGTCAAAAGATTAAATGTTAAAATTTCATCATTATAGACCATTTTGGGATCGTTCGACAGGTCTGGAGTCATCGTTTTTCATCCGAAAATTGATTTTTTGGACTGTACCAAAAATGATTCAAAATGTCAATTGGATCATGCCTCATGTTGAATAACCACTTTTTAAACCCTCACAGTGACCAAAATTGCCATTTTTACAGAGTTTTGCTTACTCAAAAGCTTCCATTTTGACCCGTTTCAGGCACAGAAATGACTTTAAACACACTTATTTTAGTTGACAAAGTCATAATTCACATCCAACAGTCATTTAGAGTCAAAAGATTAAATGTTGAAATTTCATCCATATTGACCATTTTGGGATCGTTCGACAGGTCCGGAGTCATCGTTTTTCATCCGAAAATTTATTTTTTGGACTGTACCAAAAATGATTCAAAATGTCAATTGGATCGTGCCTCATGTTGAATAACCACTTTTTAAACCCTCACAGTGACCAAAATTGCCATTTTTACAGAGTTTTGCTTACTCAAAAGCTTCCATTTTGACCCGTTTCAGGCACAGAAATGACTTTAAACACACTTATTCTAGTTGACAAAGTCATAATTCACATCCAACAGTCATTTAGAGTCAAAAGATTAAATGTTAAAATTTCATCATTATAGACCATTTTGGGATCGTTCGACAGGTCCGGAGTCATCGTTTTTCATCCGAAAATTGATTTTTGGACTGTACCAAAAATGATTCAAAATGTCAATTGGATCATGCCTCATGTTGACTAACCACTTTTTAAACCCTCACAGTGACCAAAATTGCCATTTTTACAGAGTTTTGCTTACTCAAAAGCTTCAATTTTGACCCGTTTCAGGCACAGAAATGACTTTAAACACACTTATTTTAGTTGACAAAGTCATAATTCACATCCATCAGTAATTTAGAGTCAAAAGATTAAATGTTAAAATTTCATCATTATAGACCATTTTGGGATCGTTCGACTGGTCCGGAGTCATCGTTTTTCATCCGAAAATTGATTTTTTGGACTGTGCCAAAAATGATTCAAAATGTCAATTGGATCATGCCTCATGTTGAATAACCACTTTTTAAACCCTCACAGTGACCAAAATTGCCATTTTTACAGAGTTTTGCTTACTCAAAAGCTTCAATTTTGACCCGTTTCAGGCACAGAAATGACTTTAAACACACTTATTTTAGTTGACAAAGTCACAATTCACATCCAACAGTAATTTAGAGTCAAAAGATTAAATGTTAAAATTTCATCATTATAGACCATTTTGGGATCGTTCAGTTTTGCTTACTCAAAAGCTTCAATTTTGACCAGTTTCAGGCACAGAAATGACTTTAAACACACTTATTCTAGTTGACAGAGTCATAATTCACATCCAACAGTCATTTAGAGTCAAAAGATGAAATGTTAAAATTTCATCATTATAGACCATTTTGGGATCGTTCGACTGGTCCGGAGTCATCGTTTTTCATCCGAAAATTTATTTTTTGGACTGTACCAAAAATGATTCAAAATGTCAATTGGATCATGCCTCATGTTGAATAACCACTTTTTAAACCCTTACAGTGACCAAAATTGCCATTTTTACAGAGTTTTGCTTACTCAAAAGCTTCAATTTTGACCCGTTTCAGGCACAGAAATGACTTTAAACACACTTATTTTAGTTGACAAAGTCATAATTCAAATCCATCAGTAATTTAGAGTCAAAAGATTAAATGTTAAAATTTCATCATTATAGACCATTTTGGGATCGTTCGACTGGTCCGGAGTCATCGTTTTTCATCCGAAAATTGATTTTTTGGACTGTACCAAAAAGGATTCAAAATGTCAATTGGATCATGCCTCATGTTGAATAACCACTTTTTAAACCCTCACAGTGACCAAAATTGCCATTTTTACAGAGTTTTGCTTACTCAAAAGCTTCCATTTTGACCCGTTTCAGGCACAGAAATGACTTTAAACACACTTATTTTAGTTGACAAAGTCATATTTCACATCCATCAGTAATTTAGAGTCAAAAGATTAAATGTTAAAATTTCATCATTATAGACCATTTTGGGATCGTTCGACAGGTCCGGAGTCATCGTTTTTCATCCGAAAATTGATATTTTGGACTGTACCAAAAATGATTCAAAATGTCAATTGGATCATGCCTCATGTTGAATAACCACTTTTTAAACCCTCACAGTGACCAAAATTGCCATTTTTACAGAGTTTTGCTTACTCAAAAGCTTCAATTTTGACCCGTTTCAGGCACAGAAATGACTTTAAACACACTTATTTTAGTTGACAAAGTCATATTTCACATCCATCAGTAATTTAGAGTCAAAAGATTAAATGTTAAAATTTCATCATTATAGACCATTTTGGGATCGTTCGACAGGTCCGGAGTCATCGTTTTTCATCCGAAAATTGATTTTTTGGACTGTACCAAAAATGATTCAAAATGTCAATTGGATCATGCCTCATGTTGAATAACCACTTTTTAAACCCTCACAGTGACCAAAATTGCCATTTTTACAGAGTTTTGCTTACTCAAAAGCTTCCATTTTGACCCGTTTCAGGCACAGAAATGACTTTAAACACACTTATTCTAGTTGACAGAGTCATAATTCACATCCAACAGTCATTTAGAGTCAAAAGATGAAATGTTAAAATTTCATCATTATAGACCATTTTGGGATCGTTCGACTGGTCCGGAGTCATCGTTTTTCATCCGAAAATTGATTTTTTGGACTGTACCAAAAATGATTCAAAATGTCAATTGGATCATGCCTCATGTTGAATAACCACTTTTTAAACCCTCACAGTGACCAAAATTGCCATTTTTACAGAGTTTTGCTTACTGAAAAGCTTCAATTTTGACCCGTTTCAGGCACAGAAATGACTTTAAACACACTTATTTTAGTTGACAAAGTCATAATTCAAATCCATCAGTAATTTAGAGTCAAAAGATTAAATGTTAAAATTTCATCATTATAGACCATTTTGGGATCGTTCGACTGGTCCGGAGTCATCGTTTTTCATCCGAAAATTGATTTTTTTGGACTGTACCAAAAAGGATTCAAAATGTCAATTGGATCATGCCTCATGTTGAATAACCACTTTTTAAACCCTCACAGTGACCAAAATTGCCATTTTTACAGAGTTTTGCTTACTCAAAAGCTTCCATTTTGACCCGTATCAGGCACAGAAATGACTTTAAACACACTTATTTTAGTTGACAAAGTCATATTTCACATCCATCAGTAATTTAGAGTCAAAAGATTAAATGTTAAAATTTCATCATTATAGACCATTTTGGGATCGTTCGACAGGTCCGGAGTCATCGTTTTTCATCCGAAAATTGATTTTTTGGACTGTACCAAAAATGATTCAAAATGTCAATTGGATCGTGCCTCATGTTGAATAACCACTTTTTAAACCCTCACAGTGACCAAAATTGCCATTTTTACAGAGTTTTGCTTACTCAAAAGCTTCCATTTTGACCCGTTTCAGGCACAGAAATGACTTTAAACACACTTATTCTAGTTGACAAAGTCATAATTCACATCCAACAGTCATTTAGAGTCAAAAGATTAAATGTTACAATTTCATCATTATAGACCATTTTGGGATCGTTCGACAGGTCCGGAGTCATCGTTTTTCATCCGAAAATTGATTTTTTGGACTGTACCAAAAATGATTCAAAATGTCAATTGGATCATGCCTCATGTTGAATAACCACTTTTTAAACCCTCACAGTGACCAAAATTGCCATTTTTACAGAGTTTTGCTTACTCAAAAGCTTCAATTTTGACCCGTTTCAGGCACAGAAATGACTTTAAATACACTTATTTTAGTTGACAAAGTCACAATTCACATCCAACAGTAATTTAGAGTCAAAAGATTAAATGTTAAAATTTCATCATTATAGACCATTTTGGGATCGTTCGACAGGTCTGGAGTCATCGTTTTTCATCCGAAAATTGATTTTTTGGACTGTACCAAAAATGATTCAAAATGTCAATTGGATCATGCCTCATGTTGAATAACCACTTTTTAAACCCTCACAGTGACCAAAATTGCCATTTTTACAGAGTTTTGCTTACTCAAAAGCTTCCATTTTGACCCGTTTCAGGCACAGAAATGACTTTAAACTCACTTATTTTAGTTGACAAAGTCATAATTCACATCCAACAGTCATTTAGAGTCAAAAGATTAAATGTTGAAATTTCATCCATATTGACCATTTTGGGATCGTTCGACAGGTCCGGAGTCATCGTTTTTCATCCGAAAATTTATTTTTTGGACTGTACCAAAAATGATTCAAAATGTCAATTGGATCGTGCCTCATGTTGAATAACCACTTTTTAAACCCTCACAGTGACCAAAATTGCCATTTTTACAGAGTTTTGCTTACTCAAAAGCTTCCATTTTGACCCGTTTCAGGCACAGAAATGACTTTAAACACACTTATTCTAGTTGACAAAGTCATAATTCACATCCAACAGTCATTTAGAGTCAAAAGATTAAATGTTAAAATTTCATCATTATAGACCATTTTGGGATCGTTCGACAGGTCCGGAGTCATCGTTTTTCATCCGAAAATTGATTTTTGGACTGTACCAAAAATGATTCAAAATGTCAATTGGATCATGCCTCATGTTGACTAACCACTTTTTAAACCCTCACAGTGACCAAAATTGCCATTTTTACAGAGTTTTGCTTACTCAAAAGCTTCAATTTTGACCCGTTTCAGGCACAGAAATGACTTTAAATACACTTATTTTAGTTGACAAAGTCACAATTCACATCCAACAGTAATTTAGAGTCAAAAGATTAAATGTTAAAATTTCATCATTATAGACCATTTTGGGATCGTTCGACAGGTCTGGAGTCATCGTTTTTCATCCGAAAATTGATTTTTTGGACTGTACCAAAAATGATTCAAAATGTCAATTGGATCATGCCTCATGTTGAATAACCACTTTTTAAACCCTCACAGTGACCAAAATTGCCATTTTTACAGAGTTTTGCTTACTCAAAAGCTTCCATTTTGACCCGTTTCAGGCACAGAAATGACTTTAAACACACTTATTTTAGTTGACAAAGTCATAATTCACATCCATCAGTAATTTAGAGTCAAAAGATTAAATGTTAAAATTTCATCATTATAGACCATTTTGGGATCGTTCGACTGGTCCGGAGTCATCGTTTTTCATCCGAAAATTGATTTTTTGGACTGTACCAAAAATGATTCAAAATGTCAATTGGATCATGCCTCATGTTGAATAACCACTTTTTAAACCCTCACAGTGACCAAAATTGCCATTTTTACAGAGTTTTGCTTACTCAAAAGCTTCAATTTTGACCAGTTTCAGGCACAGAAATGACTTTAAACACACTTATTCTAGTTGACAGAGTCATAATTCACATCCAACAGTCATTTAGAGTCAAAAGATGAAATGTTAAAATTTCATCATTATAGACCATTTTGGGATCGTTCGACTGGTCCGGAGTCATCGTTTTTCATCCGAAAATTGATTTTTTGGACTGTACCAAAAATGATTCAAAATGTCAATTGGATCATGCCTCATGTTGAATAACCACTTTTTAAACCCTTACAGTGACCAAAATTGCCATTTTTACAGAGTTTTGCTTACTCAAAAGCTTCAATTTTGACCCGTTTCAGGCACAGAAATGACTTTAAACACACTTATTTTAGTTGACAAAGTCATAATTCAAATCCATCAGTAATTTAGAGTCAAAAGATTAAATGTTAAAATTTCATCATTATAGACCATTTTGGGATCGTTCGACTGGTCCGGAGTCATCGTTTTTCATCCGAAAATTGATTTTTTGGACTGTACCAAAAAGGATTCAAAATGTCAATTGGATCATGCCTCATGTTGAATAACCACTTTTTAAACCCTCACAGTGACCAAAATTGCCATTTTTACAGAGTTTTGCTTACTCAAAAGCTTCCATTTTGACCCGTTTCAGGCACAGAAATGACTTTAAACACACTTATTTTAGTTGACAAAGTCATATTTCACATCCATCAGTAATTTAGAGTCAAAAGATTAAATGTTAAAATTTCATCATTATAGACCATTTTGGGATCGTTCGACAGGTCCGGAGTCATCGTTTTTCATCCGAAAATTGATTTTTTGGACTGTACCAAAAATGATTCAAAATGTCAATTGGATCATGCCTCATGTTGAATAACCACTTTTTAAACCCTCACAGTGACCAAAATTGCCATTTTTACAGAGTTTTGCTTACTCAAAAGCTTCAATTTTGACCCGTTTCAGGCACAGAAATGACTTTAAACACACTTATTTTAGTTGACAAAGTCATATTTCACATCCATCAGTAATTTAGAGTCAAAAGATTAAATGTTAAAATTTCATCATTATAGACCATTTTGGGATCGTTCGACAGGTCCGGAGTCATCGTTTTTCATCCGAAAATTGATTTTTTGGACTGTACCAAAAATGATTCAAAATGTCAATTGGATCATGCCTCATGTTGAATAACCACTTTTTAAACCCTCACAGTGACCAAAATTGCCATTTTCACAGAGTTTTGCTTACTCAAAAGCTTCCATTTTGACCCGTTTCAGGCACAGAAATGACTTTAAACACACTTATTCTAGTTGACAGAGTCATAATTCACATCCAACAGTCATTTAGAGTCAAAAGATGAAATGTTAAAATTTCATCATTATAGACCATTTTGGGATCGTTCGACTGGTCCGGAGTCATCGTTTTTCATCCGAAAATTGATTTTTTGGACTGTACCAAAAATGATTCAAAATGTCAATTGGATCATGCCTCATGTTGAATAACCACTTTTTAAACCCTCACAGTGACCAAAATTGCCATTTTTACAGAGTTTTGCTTACTCAAAAGCTTCAATTTTGACCCGTTTCAGGCACAGAAATGACTTTAAACACACTTATTTTAGTTGACAAAGTCATAATTCAAATCCATCAGTAATTTAGAGTCAAAAGATTAAATGTTAAAATTTCATCATTATAGACCATTTTGGGATCGTTCGACTGGTCCGGAGTCATCGTTTTTCATCCGAAAATTGATTTTTTTGGACTGTACCAAAAAGGATTCAAAATGTCAATTGGATCATGCCTCATGTTGAATAACCACTTTTTAAACCCTCACAGTGACCAAAATTGCCATTTTTACAGAGTTTTGCTTACTCAAAAGCTTCCATTTTGACCCGTTTCAGGCACAGAAATGACTTTAAACACACTTATTTTAGTTGACAAAGTCATATTTCACATCCATCAGTAATTTAGAGTCAAAAGATTAAATGTTAAAATTTCATCATTATAGACCATTTTGGGATCGTTCGACAGGTCCGGAGTCATCGTTTTTCATCCGAAAATTGATTTTTTGGACTGTACCAAAAATGATTCAAAATGTCAATTGGATCGTGCCTCATGTTGAATAACCACTTTTTAAACCCTCACAGTGACCAAAATTGCCATTTTTACAGAGTTTTGCTTACTCAAAAGCTTCCATTTTGACCCGTTTCAGGCACAGAAATGACTTTAAACACACTTATTCTAGTTGACAAAGTCATAATTCACATCCAACAGTCATTTAGAGTCAAAAGATTAAATGTTAAAATTTCATCATTATAGACCATTTTGGGATCGTTCGACAGGTCCGGAGTCATCGTTTTTCATCCGAAAATTGATTTTTTGGACTGTACCAAAAATGATTCAAAATGTCAATTGGATCATGCCTCATGTTGAATAACCACTTTTTAAACCCTCACAGTGACCAAAATTGCCATTTTTACAGAGTTTTGCTTACTCAAAAGCTTCAATGTTGACCTGTTTCAGGCACAGAAATGACTTTAAACACACTTATTTTAGTTTACAAAGTCATAATTCACAGCCATCAGTAATTTAGAGTCAAAAGATTAAATGTTAAAATGTCATCATTATAGACCATTTTGGGATCGTTCGACAGGTCCGGAGTCATCGTTTTTCATCCGAAAATTGATTTTTTGGACTGTACCAAAAATGATTCAAAATGTCAATTGGATCATGCCTCATGTTGAATAACCACTTTTTAAACCCTCACAGTGACCAAAATTGCCATTTTTACAGAGTTTTGCTTACTCAAAAGCTTCAATTTTGACCCGTTTCAGGCACAGAAATGACTTTAAACACACTTATTTTAGTTGACAAAGTCATAATTCAAATCCATCAGTAATTTAGAGTCAAAAGATTAAATGTTAAAATTTCATCATTATAGACCATTTTGGGATCGTTCGACTGGTCCGGAGTCATCGTTTTTCATCCGAAAATTGATTTTTTGAACTGTACCAAAAATGATTCAAAATGTCAATTGGATCATGCCTCATGTTGAATAACCACTTTTTAAACCCTCACAGTGACCAAAATTGCCATTTTTACAGAGTTTTGCTTACTCAAAAGCTTCAATTTTGACCCGCTCAGGCACAGAAATGACTTTAAACACACTTATTTTAGTTGACAAAGTCACAATTCACATCCAACAGTAATTTAGAGTCAAAAGATTAAATGTTAAAATTTCATCATTATAGACCATTTTGGGATCGTTCGACAGGTCCGGAGTCATCGTTTTTCATCCGAAAATTGATTTTTTGGACTGTACCAAAAATGATTCAAAATGTCAATTGGATCATGCCTCATGTTGAATAACCACTTTTTAAACCCTCACAGTGACCAAAATTGCCATTTTTACAGAGTTTTGCTTACTCAAAAGCTTCAATTTTGACCCGTTTCAGGCACAGAAATGACTTTAAACACACTTATTTTAGTTGACAAAGTCATAATTCAAATCCATCAGTAATTTAGAGTCAAAAGATTAAATGTTAAAATTTCATCATTATAGACCATTTTGGGATCGTTCGACTGGTCCGGAGTCATCGTTTTTCATCCGAAAATTGATTTTTTGAACTGTACCAAAAATGATTCAAAATGTCAATTGGATCATGCCTCATGTTGAATAACCACTTTTTAAACCCTCACAGTGACCAAAATTGCCATTTTTACAGAGTTTTGCTTACTCAAAAGCTTCCATTTTGACCCGTTTCAGGCACAGAAATGACTTTAAACACACTTATTCTAGTTGACAAAGTCATAATTCACATCCAACAGTCATTTAGAGTCAAAAGATTAAATGTTAAAATTTCATCATTATAGACCATTTTGGGATCGTTCGACAGGTCCGGAGTCATCGTTTTTCATCCGAAAATTGATTTTTTGGACTGTACCAAAAATGATTCAAAATGTCAATTGGATCATGCCTCATGTTGAATAACCACTTTTTAAACCCTCACAGTGACCAAAATTGCCATTTTTAGAGTTTTGCTTACTCAAAAGCTTCAATTTTGACCTGTTTCAGGCACAGAAATGACTTTAAACACACTTATTTTAGTTGACAAAGTCATAATTCACATCCATCAGTAATTTAGAGTCAAAAGATTAAATGTTAAAATTTCATCATTATAGACCATTTTGGGATCGTTCGACAGGTCCGGAGTCATCGTTTTTCATCCGAAAATTGATTTTTTGGACTGTACCAAAAATGATTCAAAATGTCAATTGGATCATGCCTCATGTTGAATAACCACTTTTTAAACCCTCACAGTGACCAAAATTGCCATTTTTACAGAGTTTTGCTTACTCAAAAGCTTCCATTTTGACCCGTTTCAGGCACAGAAATGACTTTAAACACACTTATTTTAGTTGACAAAGTCATAATTCAAATCCATCAGTAATTTAGAGTCAAAAGATTAAATGTGAAAATTTCATCATTATAGACCATTTTGGGATCGTTCGACTGGTCCGGAGTCATCGTTTTTCATCCGAAAATTGATTTTTTGGACTGTACCAAAAAGGATTCAAAATGTCAATTGGATCATGCCTCATGTTGAATAACCACTTTTTAAACCCTCACAGTGACCAAAATTGCAATTTTTACAGAGTTTTGCTTACTCAAAAGCTTCCATTTTTGACCCGTTTCAGGCACAGAAATGACTTTAAACACACTTATTCTAGTTGACAGAGTCATAATTCACATCCAACAGTCATTTAGAGTCAAAAGATGAAATGTTAAAATTTCATCATTATAGACCATTTTGGGATCGTTCGACTGGTCCGGAGTCATCGTTTTTCATCCGAAAATTGATTTTTTGGACTGTACCAAAAATGATTCAAAATGTCAATTGGATCATGCCTCATGTTGAATAACCACTTTTTAAACCCTCACAGTGACCAAAATTGCCATTTTTACAGAGTTTTGCTTACTCAAAAGCTTCAATTTTGACCTGTTTCAGGCACAGAAATGACTTTAAACACACTTATTTTAGTTTACAAAGTCATAATTCACAGCCATCAGTAATTTAGAGTCAAAAGATTAAATGTTAAAATGTCATCATTATAGACCATTTTGGGATCGTTCGACAGGTCCGGAGTCATCGTTTTTCATCCGAAAATTGATTTTTTGGACTGTACCAAAAATGATTCAAAATGTCAATTGGATCATGCCTCATGTTGAATAACCACTTTTTAAACCCTCACAGTGACCAAAATTGCCATTTTTACAGAGTTTTGCTTACTCAAAAGCTTCAATTTTGACCCGTTTCAGGCACAGAAATGACTTTAAACACACTTATTTTAGTTGACAAAGTCATAATTCAAATCCATCAGTAATTTAGAGTCAAAAGATTAAATGTTAAAATTTCCTCATTATAGACCATTTTGGGATCGTTCGACTGGTCCGGAGTCATCGTTTTTCATCCGAAAATTGATTTTTTGAACTGTACCAAAAATGATTCAAAATGTCAATTGGATCATGCCTCATGTTGAATAACCACTTTTTAAACCCTCACAGTGACCAAAATTGCCATTTTTACAGAGTTTTGCTTACTCAAAAGCTTCAATTTTGACCCGCTCAGGCACAGAAATGACTTTAAACACACTTATTTTAGTTGACAAAGTCACAATTCACATCCAACAGTAATTTAGAGTCAAAAGATTAAATGTTAAAATTTCATCATTATAGACCATTTTGGGATCGTTCGACAGGTCCGGAGTCATCGTTTTTCATCCGAAAATTGATTTTTTGGACTGTACCAAAAATGATTCAAAATGTCAATTGGATCATGCCTCATGTTGAATAACCACTTTTTAAACCCTCACAGTGACCAAAATTGCCATTTTTACAGAGTTTTGCTTACTCAAAAGCTTCAATTTTGACCCGTTTCAGGCACAGAAATGACTTTAAACACACTTATTTTAGTTGAGAAAGTCATAATTCAAATCCATCAGTAATTTAGAGTCAAAAGATTAAATGTTAAAATTTCATCATTATAGACCATTTTGGGATCGTTCGACTGGTCCGGAGTCATCGTTTTTCATCCGAAAATTGATTTTTTGGACTGTACCAAAAATGATTCAAAATGTCAATTGGATCATGCCTCATGTTGAATAAGCACTTTTTAAACCCTCACAGTGACCAAAATTGCCATTTTTACAGAGTTTTGCTTACTCAAAAGCTTCAATTTTGACCCGTTTCAGGCACAAAAATGACTTTAAACACACTTATTTTAGTTGACAAAGTCACAATTCACATCCAACAGTACTTTAGAGTCAAAAGATTAAATGTTAACATTTCATAATTATAGACCACTTTGGGATCGTTCGACAGGTCCGGAGTCATCGTTTTTCATCCGAAAATTGATTTTTGGGACTGTACCAAAAATTATTCAAAATGTCAATTGGATCATGCCTCATGGTGAATAACCACTTTTTAAACCCTCACAGTGACCAAAATCGCCATTTTTACAGAGTTTTGCTTACTCAAAAGCTTCCATTTTGACCCGTTTCAGGCACAGAAATGACTTTAAACACACTTATTTTAGTTGACAAAGTCATAATTCACATCCAACAGTCATTTAGAGTCAAAAGATTAAATGTTGAAATTTCATCCATATTGACCATTTTGGGATCGTTCGACAGGTCCGGAGTCATCGTTTTTCATCCGAAAATTGATTTTTTGGACTGTACCAAAAATGATTCAAAATGTCAATTGGATCATGCCTCATGTTGAATAACCACTTTTTAAACCCTCACAGTGACCAAAATTGCCATTTTTACAGAGTTTTGCTTACTCAAAAGCTTCAATTTTGACCCGTTTCAGGCACAGAAATGACTTTAAACACACTTATTTTAGTTGACAAAGTCACAATTCACATCCAACAGTAATTTAGAGTCAAAAGATTAAATGTTAAAATTTCATCATTATAGACCATTTTGGGATCGTTCGACAGGTCCGGAGTCATCGTTTTTCATCCGAAAATTGATTTTTTGGACTGTACCAAAAATGATTCAAAATGTCAATTGGATCATGCCTCATGTTGAATAACCACTTTTTAAACCCTCACAGTGACCAAAATTGCCATTTTTACAGAGTTTTGCTTACTCAAAAGCTTCCATTTTGACCCGTTTCAGGCACAGAAATGACTTTAAACACACTTATTTTAGTTGACAAAGTCATAATTCAAATCCATCAGTAATTTAGAGTCAAAAGATTAAATGTTAAAATTTCATCATTATAGACCATTTTGGGATCGTTCGACTGGTCCGGAGTCATCGTTTTTCATCCGAAAATTGATTTTTTGGACTGTACCAAAAAGGATTCAAAATGTCAATTGGATCATGCCTCATGTTGAATAACCACTTTTTAAACCCTCACAGTGACCAAAATTGCCATTTTTACAGAGTTTTGCTTACTCAAAAGCTTCCATTTTTGACCCGTTTCAGGCACAGAAATGACTTTAAACACACTTATTCTAGTTGACAGAGTCATAATTCACATCCAACAGTCATTTAGAGTCAAAAGATGAAATGTTAAAATTTCATCATTATAGACCATTTTGGGATCGTTCGACTGGTCCGGAGTCATCGTTTTTCATCCGAAAATTGATTTTTTGGACTGTACCAAAAATGATTCAAAATGTCAATTGGATCATGCGTCATGTTGAATAACCACTTTTTAAACCCTCACAGTGACCAAAATTGCCATTTTTACAGAGTTTTGCTTACTCAAAAGCTTCAATTTTGACCTGTTTCAGGCACAGAAATGACTTTAAACACACTTATTTTAGTTTACAAAGTCATAATTCACAGCCATCAGTAATTTAGAGTCAAAAGATTAAATGTTAAAATGTCATCATTATAGACCATTTTGGGATCGTTCGACAGGTCCGGAGTCATCGTTTTTCATCCGAAAATTGATTTTTTGGACTGTACCAAAAATGATTCAAAATGTCAATTGGATCATGCCTCATGTTGAATAACCACTTTTTAAACCCTCACAGTGACCAAAATTGCCATTTTTACAGAGTTTTGCTTACTCAAAAGCTTCAATTTTGACCCGTTTCAGGCACAGAAATGACTTTAAACACACTTATTTTAGTTGAGAAAGTCATAATTCAAATCCATCAGTAATTTAGAGTCAAAAGATTAAATGTTAAAATTTCATCATTATAGACCATTTTGGGATCGTTCGACTGGTCCGGAGTCATCGTTTTTCATCCGAAAATTGATTTTTTGGACTGTACCAAAAATGATTCAAAATGTCAATTGGATCATGCCTCATGTTGAATAAGCACTTTTTAAACCCTCACAGTGACCAAAATTGCCATTTTTACAGAGTTTTGCTTACTCAAAAGCTTCAATTTTGACCCGTTTCAGGCACAAAAATGACTTTAAACACACTTATTTTAGTTGACAAAGTCACAATTCACATCCAACAGTACTTTAGAGTCAAAAGATTAAATGTTAAAATTTCATAATTATAGACCACTTTGGGATCGTTCGACAGGTCCGGAGTCATCGTTTTTCATCCGAAAATTGATTTTTGGGACTGTACCAAAAATTATTCAAAATGTCAATTGGATCATGCCTCATGGTGAATAACCACTTTTTAAACCCTCACAGTGACCAAAATCGCCATTTTTACAGAGTTTTGCTTACTCAAAAGCTTCCATTTTGACCCGTTTCAGGCACAGAAATGACTTTAAACACACTTATTTTAGTTGACAAAGTCATAATTCACATCCAACAGTCATTTAGAGTCAAAAGATTAAATGTTGAAATTTCATCCATATTGACCATTTTGGGATCGTTCGACAGGTCCGGAGTCATCGTTTTTCATCCGAAAATTGATTTTTTGGACTGTACCAAAAATGATTCAAAATGTCAATTGGATCATGCCTCATGTTGAATAACCACTTTTTAAACCCTCACAGTGACCAAAATTGCCATTTTTACAGAGTTTTGCTTACTCAAAAGCTTCAATTTTGACCCGTTTCAGGCACAGAAATGACTTTAAACACACTTATTTTAGTTGACAAAGTCACAATTCACATCCAACAGTAATTTAGAGTCAAAAGATTAAATGTTAAAATTTCATCATTATAGACCATTTTGGGATCGTTCGACAGGTCCGGAGTCATCGTTTTTCATCCGAAAATTGATTTTTTGGACTGTACCAAAAATGATTCAAAATGTCAATTGGATCATGCCTCATGTTGAATAACCACTTTTTAAACCCTCACAGTGACCAAAATTGCCATTTTTACAGAGTTTTGCTTACTCAAAAGCTTCCATTTTGACCCGTTTCAGGCACAGAAATGACTTTAAACACACTTATTTTAGTTGACAAAGTCATAATTCAAATCCATCAGTAATTTAGAGTCAAAAGATTAAATGTTAAAATTTCATCATTATAGACCATTTTGGGATCGTTCGACTGGTCCGGAGTCATCGTTTTTCATCCGAAAATTGATTTTTTGGACTGTACCAAAAAGGATTCAAAATGTCAATTGGATCATGCCTCATGTTGAATAACCACTTTTTAAACCCTCACAGTGACCAAAATTGCCATTTTTACAGAGTTTTGCTTACTCAAAAGCTTCCATTTTTGACCCGTTTCAGGCACAGAAATGACTTTAAACACACTTATTCTAGTTGACAGAGTCATAATTCACATCCAACAGTCATTTAGAGTCAAAAGATGAAATGTTAAAATTTCATCATTATAGACCATTTTGGGATCGTTCGACTGGTCCGGAGTCATCGTTTTTCATCCGAAAATTGATTTTTTGGACTGTACCAAAAATGATTCAAAATGTCAATTGGATCATGCGTCATGTTGAATAACCACTTTTTAAACCCTCACAGTGACCAAAATTGCCATTTTTACAGAGTTTTGCTTACTCAAAAGCTTCAATTTTGACCTGTTTCAGGCACAGAAATGACTTTAAACACACTTATTTTAGTTTACAAAGTCATAATTCACAGCCATCAGTAATTTAGAGTCAAAAGATTAAATGTTAAAATGTCATCATTATAGACCATTTTGGGATCGTTCGACAGGTCCGGAGTCATCGTTTTTCATCCGAAAATTGATTTTTTGGACTGTACCAAAAATGATTCAAAATGTCAATTGGATCATGCCTCATGTTGAATAACCACTTTTTAAACCCTCACAGTGACCAAAATTGCCATTTTTACAGAGTTTTGCTTACTCAAAAGCTTCAATTTTGACCCGTTTCAGGCACAGAAATGACTTTAAACACACTTATTTTAGTTGACAAAGTCATAATTCAAATCCATCAGTAATTTAGAGTCAAAAGATTAAATGTTAAAATTTCCTCATTATAGACCATTTTGGGATCTTTCGACTGGTCCGGAGTCATCGTTTTTCATCCGAAAATTGATTTTTTGAACTGTACCAAAAATGATTCAAAATGTCAATTGGATCATGCCTCATGTTGAATAACCACTTTTTAAACCCTCACAGTGACCAAAATTGCCATTTTTACAGAGTTTTGCTTACTCAAAAGCTTCAATTTTGACCCGCTCAGGCACAGAAATGACTTTAAACACACTTATTTTAGTTGACAAAGTCACAATTCACATCCAACAGTAATTTAGAGTCAAAAGATTAAATGTTAAAATTTCATCATTATAGACCATTTTGGGATCGTTCGACAGGTCCGGAGTCATCGTTTTTCATCCGAAAATTGATTTTTTGGACTGTACCAAAAATGATTCAAAATGTCAATTGGATCATGCCTCATGTTGAATAACCACTTTTTAAACCCTCACAGTGACCAAAATTGCCATTTTTACAGAGTTTTGCTTACTCAAAAGCTTCAATTTTGACCCGTTTCAGGCACAGAAATGACTTTAAACACACTTATTTTAGTTGAGAAAGTCATAATTCAAATCCATCAGTAATTTAGAGTCAAAAGATTAAATGTTAAAATTTCATCATTATAGACCATTTTGGGATCGTTCGACTGGTCCGGAGTCATCGTTTTTCATCCGAAAATTGATTTTTTGGACTGTACCAAAAATGATTCAAAATGTCGATTGGATCATGCCTCATGTTGAATAAGCACTTTTTAAACCCTCACAGTGACCAAAATTGCCATTTTTACAGAGTTTTGCTTACTCAAAAGCTTCAATTTTGACCCGTTTCAGGCACAAAAATGACTTTAAACACACTTATTTTAGTTGACAAAGTCACAATTCACATCCAACAGTACTTTAGAGTCAAAAGATTAAATGTTAAAATTTCATAATTATAGACCACTTTGGGATCGTTCGACAGGTCCGGAGTCATCGTTTTTCATCCGAAAATTGATTTTTGGGACTGTACCAAAAATTATTCAAAATGTCAATTGGATCATGCCTCATGGTGAATAACCACTTTTTAAACCCTCACAGTGACCAAAATCGCCATTTTTACAGAGTTTTGCTTACTCAAAAGCTTCCATTTTGACCCGTTTCAGGCACAGAAATGACTTTAAACACACTTATTTTAGTTGACAAAGTCATAATTCACATCCAACAGTCATTTAGAGTCAAAAGATTAAATGTTGAAATTTCATCCATATTGACCATTTTGGGATCGTTCGACAGGTCCGGAGTCATCGTTTTTCATCCGAAAATTTATTTTTTGGACTGTACCAAAAATGATTCAAAATGTCAATTGGATCATGCCTCATGTTGAATAAGCACTTTTTAAACCCTCACAGTGACCAAAATTGCCATTTTTACAGAGTTTTGCTTACTCAAAAGCTTCAATTTTGACCCGTTTCAGGCACAGAAATGACTTTAAACACACTTATTTTAGTTGACAAAGTCATAATTCAAATCCATCAGTAATTTAGAGTCAAAAGATTAAATGTTAAAATTTCATCATTATAGACCATTTTGGGATCGTTCGACTGGTCCGGAGTCATCGTTTTTCATCCGAAAATTGATTTTTTTGGACTGTACCAAAAAGGATTCAAAATGTCAATTGGATCATGCCTCATGTTGAATAACCACTTTTTAAACCCTCACAGTGACCAAAATTGCCATTTTTACAGAGTTTTGCTTACTCAAAAGCTTCCATTTTGACCCGTTTCAGGCACAGAAATGACTTTAAACACACTTATTTTAGTTGACAAAGTCATATTTCACATCCATCAGTAATTTAGAGTCAAAAGATTAAATGTTAAAATTTCATCATTAGAGACCATTTTGGGATCGTTCGACAGGTCCGGAGTCATCGTTTTTCATCCGAAAATTGATTTTTTGGACTGTACCAAAAATGATTCAAAATGTCAATTGGATCGTGCCTCATGTTGAATAACCACTTTTTAAACCCTCACAGTGACCAAAATTGCCATTTTTACAGAGTTTTGCTTACTCAAAAGCTTCCATTTTGACCCGTTTCAGGCACAGAAATGACTTTAAACACACTTATTCTAGTTGACAAAGTCATAATTCACATCCAACAGTCATTTAGAGTCAAAAGATTAAATGTTAAAATTTCATCATTATAGACCATTTTGGGATCGTTCGACAGGTCCGGAGTCATCGTTTTTCATCCGAAAATTGATTTTTTGGACTGTACCAAAAATGATTCAAAATGTCAATTGGATCATGCCTCATGTTGAATAACCACTTTTTAAACCCTCACAGTGACCAAAATTGCCATTTTGACAGAGTTTTGCTTACTCAAAAGCTTCAATTTTGACCCGTTTCAGGCACAGAAATGACTTTAAACACACTTATTTTAGTTGACAAAGTCACAATTCACATCCAACAGTAATTTAGAGTCAAAAGATTAAATGTTAAAATTTCATCATTATAGACCATTTTGGGATCGTTCGACAGGTCTGGAGTCATCGTTTTTCATCCGAAAATTGATTTTTTGGACTGTACCAAAAATGATTCAAAATGTCAATTGGATCATGCCTCATGTTGAATAACCACTTTTTAAACCCTCACAGTGACCAAAATTGCCATTTTTACAGAGTTTTGCTTACTCAAAAGCTTCCATTTTGACCCGTTTCAGGCACAGAAATGACTTTAAACACACTTATTCTAGTTGACAAAGTCATAATTCACATCCAACAGTCATTTAGAGTCAAAAGATTAAATGTTAAAATGTCATCATTATAGACCATTTTGGGATCGTTCGACAGGTCCGGAGTCATCGTTTTTCATCCGAAAATTGATTTTTTGGACTGTACCAAAAATGATTCAAAATGTCAATTGGATCGTGCCTCATGTTGAATAACCACTTTTTAAACCCTCACAGTGACCAAAATTGCCATTTTTACAGAGTTTTGCTTACTCAAAAGCTTCCATTTTGACCCGTTTCAGGCACAGAAATGACTTTAAACACACTTATTCTAGTTGACAAAGTCATAATTCACATCCAACAGTCATTTAGAGTCAAAAGATTAAATGTTAAAATTTCATCATTATAGACCATTTTGGGATCGTTCGACAGGTCCGGAGTCATCGTTTTTCATCCGAAAATTGATTTTTTGGACTGTACCAAAAATGATTCAAAATGTCAATTGGATCATGCCTCATGTTGAATAACCACTTTTTAAACCCTCACAGTGACCAAAATTGCCATTTTTACAGAGTTTTGCTTACTCAAAAGCTTCAATTTTGACCCGTTTCAGGCACAGAAATGACTTTAAACACACTTATTTTAGTTGACAAAGTCACAATTCACATCCAACAGTAATTTAGAGTCAAAAGCTTAAATGTTAAAATTTCATCATTATAGACCATTTTGGGATCGTTCGACAGGTCTGGAGTCATCGTTTTTCATCCGAAAATTGATTTTTTGGACTGTACCAAAAATGATTCAAAATGTCAATTGGATCATGCCTCATGTTGAATAACCACTTTTTAAACCCTCACAGTGACCAAAATTGCCATTTTTACAGAGTTTTGCTTACTCAAAAGCTTCAATTTTGACCCGCTCAGGCACAGAAATGACTTTAAACACACTTATTTTAGTTGACAAAGTCACAATTCACATCCAACAGTAATTTAGAGTCAAAAGATTAAATGTTAAAATTTCATCATTATAGACCATTTTGGGATCGTTCGACAGGTCCGGAGTCATCGTTTTTCATCCGAAAATTGATTTTTTGGACTGTACCAAAAATGATTCAAAATGTCAATTGGATCATGCCTCATGTTGAATAACCACTTTTTAAACCCTCACAGTGACCAAAATTGCCATTTTTACAGAGTTTTGCTTACTCAAAAGCTTCCATTTTGACCCGTTTCAGGCACAGAAATGACTTTAAACACACTTATTTTAGTTGACAAAGTCATATTTCACATCCATCAGTAATTTAGAGTCAAAAGATTAAATGTTAAAATTTCATCATTATAGACCATTTTGGGATCGTTCGACAGGTCCGGAGTCATCGTTTTTCATCCGAAAATTGATTTTTTGGACTGTACCAAAAATGATTCAAAATGTCAATTGGATCGTGCCTCATGTTGAATAACCACTTTTTAAACCCTCACAGTGACCAAAATTGCCATTTTTACAGAGTTTTGCTTACTCAAAAGCTTCCATTTTGACCCGTTTCAGGCACAGAAATGACTTTAAACACACTTATTCTAGTTGACAAAGTCATAATTCACATTCAACAGTCATTTAGAGTCAAAAGATTAAATGTTAAAATTTCATCATTATAGACCATTTTGGGATCGTTCGACAGGTCCGGAGTCATCGTTTTTCATCCGAAAATTGATTTTTTGGACTGTACCAAAAATGATTCAAAATGTCAATTGGATCATGCCTCATGTTGAATAACCACTTTTTAAACCCTCACAGTGACCAAAATTGCCATTTTGACAGAGTTTTGCTTACTCAAAAGCTTCAATTTTGACCCGTTTCAGGCACAGAAATGACTTTAAACACACTTATTTTAGTTGACAAAGTCACAATTCACATCCAACAGTAATTTAGAGTCAAAAGATTAAATGTTAAAATTTCATCATTATAGACCATTTTGGGATCGTTCGACAGGTCTGGAGTCATCGTTTTTCACCTGAAAATTGATTTTTTGGACTGTACCAAAAATGATTCAAAATGTCAATTGGATCATGCCTCATGTTGAATAACCACTTTTTAAACCCTCACAGTGACCAAAATTGCCATTTTTACAGAGTTTTGCTTACTCAAAAGCTTCCATTTTGACCCGTTTCAGGCACAGAAATGACTTTAAACACACTTATTCTAGTTGACAAAGTCATAATTCACATCCAACAGTCATTTAGAGTCAAAAGATTAAATGTTAAAATGTCATCATTATAGACCATTTTGGGATCGTTCGACAGGTCCGGAGTCATCGTTTTTCATCCGAAAATTGATTTTTTGGACTGTACCAAAAATGATTCAAAATGTCAATTGGATCGTGCCTCATGTTGAATAACCACTTTTTAAACCCTCACAGTGACCAAAATTGCCATTTTTACAGAGTTTTGCTTACTCAAAAGCTTCCATTTTGACCCGTTTCAGGCACAGAAATGACTTTAAACACACTTATTCTAGTTGACAAAGTCATAATTCACATCCAACAGTCATTTAGAGTCAAAAGATTAAATGTTAAAATTTCATCATTATAGACCATTTTGGGATCGTTCGACAGGTCCGGAGTCATCGTTTTTCATCCGAAAATTGATTTTTTGGACTGTACCAAAAATGATTCAAAATGTCAATTGGATCATGCCTCATGTTGAATAACCACTTTTTAAACCCTCACAGTGACCAAAATTGCCATTTTTACAGAGTTTTGCTTACTCAAAAGCTTCAATTTTGACCCGTTTCAGGCACAGAAATGACTTTAAACACACTTATTTTAGTTGACAAAGTCACAATTCACATCCAACAGTAATTTAGAGTCAAAAGCTTAAATGTTAAAATTTCATCATTATAGACCATTTTGGGATCGTTCGACAGGTCTGGAGTCATCGTTTTTCATCCGAAAATTGATTTTTTGGACTGTACCAAAAATGATTCAAAATGTCAATTGGATCATGCCTCATGTTGAATAACCACTTTTTAAACCCTCACAGTGACCAAAATTGCCATTTTTACAGAGTTTTGCTTACTCAAAAGCTTCAATTTTGACCCGCTCAGGCACAGAAATGACTTTAAACACACTTATTTTAGTTGACAAAGTCACAATTCACATCCAACAGTAATTTAGAGTCAAAAGATTAAATGTTAAAATTTCATCATTATAGACCATTTTGGGATCGTTCGACAGGTCCGGAGTCATCGTTTTTCATCCGAAAATTGATTTTTTGGACTGTACCAAAAATGATTCAAAATGTCAATTGGATCATGCCTCATGTTGAATAACCACTTTTTAAACCCTCACAGTGACCAAAATTGCCATGTTTACAGAGTTTTGCTTACTCAAAAGCTTCAATTTTGACCCGTTTCAGGCACAGAAATGACTTTAAACACACTTATTTTAGTTGAGAAAGTCATAATTCAAATCCATCAGTAATTTAGAGTCAAAAGATTAAATGTTAAAATTTCATCATTATAGACCATTTTGGGATCGTTCGACTGGTCCGGAGTCATCGTTTTTCATCCGAAAATTGATTTTTTGGACTGTACCAAAAATGATTCAAAATGTCAATTGGATCATGCCTCATGTTGAATAAGCACTTTTTAAACCCTCACAGTGACCAAAATTGCCATTTTTACAGAGTTTTGCTTACTCAAAAGCTTCAATTTTGACCCGTTTCAGGCACAAAAATGACTTTAAACACACTTATTTTAGTTGACAAAGTCACAATTCACATCCAACAGTACTTTAGAGTCAAAAGATTAAATGTTAAAATTTCATAATTATAGACCACTTTGGGATCGTTCGACAGGTCCGGAGTCATCGTTTTTCATCCGAAAATTGATTTTTGGGACTGTACCAAAAATTATTCAAAATGTCAATTGGATCATGCCTCATGGTGAATAACCACTTTTTAAACCCTCACAGTGACCAAAATCGCCATTTTTACAGAGTTTTGCTTACTCAAAAGCTTCCATTTTGACCCGTTTCAGGCACAGAAATGACTTTAAACACACTTATTTTAGTTGACAAAGTCATAATTCACATCCAACAGTCATTTAGAGTCAAAAGATTAAATGTTGAAATTTCATCCATATTGACCATTTTGGGATCGTTCGACAGGTCCGGAGTCATCGTTTTTCATCCGAAAATTTATTTTTTGGACTGTACCAAAAATGATTCAAAATGTCAATAGGATCATGCCTCATGTTGAATAAGCACTTTTTAAACCCTCACAGTGACCAAAATTGCCATTTTTACAGAGTTTTGCTTACTCAAAAGCTTCAATTTTGACCCGTTTCAGGCACAGAAATGACTTTAAACACACTTATTTTAGTTGACAAAGTCATAATTCAAATCCATCAGTAATTTAGAGTCAAAAGATTAAATGTTAAAATTTCATCATTATAGACCATTTTGGGATCGTTCGACTGGTCCGGAGTCATCGTTTTTCATCCGAAAATTGATTTTTTTGGACTGTACCAAAAATGATTCAAAATGTCAATTGGATCGTGCCTCATGTTGAATAACCACTTTTTAAACCCTCACAGTGACCAAAATTGCCATTTTTACAGAGTTTTGCTTACTCAAAAGCTTCCATTTTGACCCGTTTCAGGCACAGAAATGACTTTAAACACACTTATTCTAGTTGACAAAGTCATAATTCACATCCAACAGTCATTTAGAGTCAAAAGATTAAATGTTAAAATTTCATCATTATAGACCATTTTGGGATCGTTCGACAGGTCCGGAGTCATCGTTTTTCATCCGAAAATTGATTTTTTGGACTGTACCAAAAATGATTCAAAATGTCAATTGGATCATGCCTCATGTTGAATAACCACTTTTTAAACCCTCACAGTGACCAAAATTGCCATTTTGACAGAGTTTTGCTTACTCAAAAGCTTCAATTTTGACCCGTTTCAGGCACAGAAATGCTTTAAACACACTTATTTTAGTTGACAAAGTCACAATTCACATCCAACAGTAATTTAGAGTCAAAAGATTAAATGTTAAAATTTCATCATTATAGACCATTTTGGGATCGTTCGACAGGTCTGGAGTCATCGTTTTTCATCCGAAAATTGATTTTTTGGACTGTACCAAAAATGATTCAAAATGTCAATTGGATCATGCCTCATGTTGAATAACCACTTTTTAAACCCTCACAGTGACCAAAATTGCCATTTTTACAGAGTTTTGCTTACTCAAAAGCTTCCATTTTGACCCGTTTCAGGCACAGAAATGACTTTAAACACACTTATTCTAGTTGACAAAGTCATAATTCACATCCAACAGTCATTTAGAGTCAAAAGATTAAATGTTAAAATGTCATCATTATAGACCATTTTGGGATCGTTCGACAGGTCCGGAGTCATCGTTTTTCATCCGAAAATTGATTTTTTGGACTGTACCAAAAATGATTCAAAATGTCAATTGGATCGTGCCTCATGTTGAATAACCACTTTTTAAACCCTCACAGTGACCAAAATTGCCATTTTTACAGAGTTTTGCTTACTCAAAAGCTTCCATTTTGACCCGTTTCAGGCACAGAAATGACTTTAAACACACTTATTCTAGTTGACAAAGTCATAATTCACATCCAACAGTCATTTAGAGTCAAAAGATTAAATGTTAAAATTTCATCATTATAGACCATTTTGGGATCGTTCGACAGGTCCGGAGTCATCGTTTTTCATCCGAAAATTGATTTTTTGGACTGTACCAAAAATGATTCAAAATGTCAATTGGATCATGCCTCATGTTGAATAACCACTTTTTAAACCCTCACAGTGACCAAAATTGCCATTTTTACAGAGTTTTGCTTACTCAAAAGCTTCAATTTTGACCCGTTTCAGGCACAGAAATGACTTTAAACACACTTATTTTAGTTGACAAAGTCACAATTCACATCCAACAGTAATTTAGAGTCAAAAGCTTAAATGTTAAAATTTCATCATTATAGACCATTTTGGGATCGTTCGACAGGTCTGGAGTCATCGTTTTTCATCCGAAAATTGATTTTTTGGACTGTACCAAAAATGATTCAAAATGTCAATTGGATCATGCCTCATGTTGAATAACCACTTTTTAAACCCTCACAGTGACCAAAATTGCCATTTTTACAGAGTTTTGCTTACTCAAAAGCTTCCATTTTGACCCGTTTCAGGCACAGAAATGACTTTAAACACACTTATTTTAGTTGACAAAGTCATAATTCACATCCAACAGTCATTTAGAGTCAAAAGATTAAATGTTGAAATTTCATCCATATTGACCATTTTGGGATCGTTCGACAGGTCCGGAGTCATCGTTTTTCATCCGAAAATTTATTTTTTGGACTGTACCAAAAATGATTCAAAATGTCAATTGGATCATGCCTCATGTTGACTAACCACTTTTTAAACCCTCACAGTGACCAAAATTGCCATTTTTACAGAGTTTTGCTTACTCAAAAGCTTCAATTTTGACCCGTTTCAGGCACAGAAATGACTTTAAACACACTTATTTTAGTTGACAAAGTCATAATTCACATCCATCAGTAATTTAGAGTCAAAAGATTAAATGTTAAAATTTCATCATTATAGACCATTTTGGGATCGTTCGACTGGTCCGGAGTCATCGTTTTTCATCCGAAAATTGATTTTTTGGACTGTGCCAAAAATGATTCAAAATGTCAATTGGATCATGCCTCATGTTGAATAACCACTTTTTAAACCCTCACAGTGACCAAAATTGCCATTTTTACAGAGTTTTGCTTACTCAAAAGCTTCAATTTTGACCCGTTTCAGGCACAGAAATGACTTTAAACACACTTATTTTAGTTGACAAAGTCACAATTCACATCCAACAGTAATTTAGAGTCAAAAGATTAAATGTTAAAATTTCATCATTATAGACCATTTTGGGATCGTTCGACAGGTCCGGAGTCATCGTTTTTCATCCGAAAATTGATTTTTTGGACTGTACCAAAAATGATTCAAAATGTCAATTGGATCATGCCTCATGTTGAATAACCACTTTTTAAACCCTCACAGTGACCAAAATTGCCATTTTTACAGAGTTTTGCTTACTCAAAAGCTTCAATTTTGACCAGTTTCAGGCACAGAAATGACTTTAAACACACTTATTCTAGTTGACAGAGTCATAATTCACATCCAACAGTCATTTAGAGTCAAAAGATGAAATGTTAAAATTTCATCATTATAGACCATTTTGGGATCGTTCGACAGGTCCGGAGTCATCGTTTTTCATCCGAAAATTGATTTTTTGGACTGTACCAAAAATGATTCAAAATGTCAATTGGATCATGCCTCATGTTGAATAACCACTTTTTAAACCCTCACAGTGACCAAAATTGCCATTTTTACAGAGTTTTGCTTACTCAAAAGCTTCAATTTTGACCTGTTTCAGGCACAGAAATGACTTTAAACACACTTATTCTAGTTGACAAAGTCATAATTCACATCCAACAGTCATTTAGAGTCAAAAGATTAAATGTTAAAATTTCATCATTATAGACCATTTTGGGATCGTTCGACAGGTCCGGAGTCATCGTTTTTCATCCGAAAATTGATTTTTTGGACTGTACCAAAAATGATTCAAAATGTCAATTGGATCATGCCTCATGTTGAATAACCACTTTTTAAACCCTCACAGTGACCAAAATTGCCATTTTTACAGAGTTTTGCTTACTCAAAAGCTTCAATTTTGACCCGTTTCAGGCACAGAAATGACTTTAAACACACTTATTTTAGTTGACAAAGTCACAATTCACATCCAACAGTAATTTAGAGTCAAAAGATTAAATGTTAAAATTTCATCATTATAGACCATTTTGGGATCGTTCGACAGGTCTGGAGTCATCGTTTTTCATCCGAAAATTGATTTTTTGGACTGTACCAAAAATGATTCAAAATGTCAATTGGATCATGCCTCATGTTGAATAACCACTTTTTAAACCCTCACAGTGACCAAAATTGCCATTTTTACAGAGTTTTGCTTACTCAAAAGCTTCCATTTTGACCCGTTTCAGGCACAGAAATGACTTTAAACACACTTATTCTAGTTGACAAAGTCATAATTCACATCCAACAGTCATTTAGAGTCAAAAGATTAAATGTTAAAATGTCATCATTATAGACCATTTTGGGATCGTTCGACAGGTCCGGAGTCATCGTTTTTCATCCGAAAATTGATTTTTTGGACTGTACCAAAAATGATTCAAAATGTCAATTGGATCGTGCCTCATGTTGAATAACCACTTTTTAAACCCTCACAGTGACCAAAATTGCCATTTTTACAGAGTTTTGCTTACTCAAAAGCTTCCATTTTGACCCGTTTCAGGCACAGAAATGACTTTAAACACACTTATTCTAGTTGACAAAGTCATAATTCACATCCAACAGTCATTTAGAGTCAAAAGATTAAATGTTAAAATTTCATCATTATAGACCATTTTGGGATCGTTCGACAGGTCCGGAGTCATCGTTTTTCATCCGAAAATTGATTTTTTGGACTGTACCAAAAATGATTCAAAATGTCAATTGGATCATGCCTCATGTTGAATAACCACTTTTTAAACCCTCACAGTGACCAAAATTGCCATTTTTACAGAGTTTTGCTTACTCAAAAGCTTCAATTTTGACCCGTTTCAGGCACAGAAATGACTTTAAACACACTTATTTTAGTTGACAAAGTCACAATTCACATCCAACAGTAATTTAGAGTCAAAAGCTTAAATGTTAAAATTTCATCATTATAGACCATTTTGGGATCGTTCGACAGGTCTGGAGTCATCGTTTTTCATCCGAAAATTGATTTTTTGGACTGTACCAAAAATGATTCAAAATGTCAATTGGATCATGCCTCATGTTGAATAACCACTTTTTAAACCCTCACAGTGACCAAAATTGCCATTTTTACAGAGTTTTGCTTACTCAAAAGCTTCAATTTTGACCCGCTCAGGCACAGAAATGACTTTAAACACACTTATTTTAGTTGACAAAGTCACAATTCACATCCAACAGTAATTTAGAGTCAAAAGATTAAATGTTAAAATTTCATCATTATAGACCATTTTGGGATCGTTCGACAGGTCCGGAGTCATCGTTTTTCATCCGAAAATTGATTTTTTGGACTGTACCAAAAATGATTCAAAATGTCAATTGGATCATGCCTCATGTTGAATAACCACTTTTTAAACCCTCACAGTGACCAAAATTGCCATGTTTACAGAGTTTTGCTTACTCAAAAGCTTCAATTTTGACCCGTTTCAGGCACAGAAATGACTTTAAACACACTTATTTTAGTTGAGAAAGTCATAATTCAAATCCATCAGTAATTTAGAGTCAAAAGATTAAATGTTAAAAGTTCATCATTATAGACCATTTTGGGATCGTTCGACTGGTCCGGAGTCATCGTTTTTCATCCGAAAATTGATTTTTTGGACTGTACCAAAAATGATTCAAAATGTCAATTGGATCATGCCTCATGTTGAATAAGCACTTTTTAAACCCTCACAGTGACCAAAATTGCCATTTTTACAGAGTTTTGCTTACTCAAAAGCTTCAATTTTGACCCGTTTCAGGCACAAAAATGACTTTAAACACACTTATTTTAGTTGACAAAGTCACAATTCACATCCAACAGTACTTTAGAGTCAAAAGATTAAATGTTAAAATTTCATAATTATAGACCACTTTGGGATCGTTCGACAGGTCCGGAGTCATCGTTTTTCATCCGAAAATTGATTTTTGGGACTGTACCAAAAATTATTCAAAATGTCAATTGGATCATGCCTCATGGTGAATAACCACTTTTTAAACCCTCACAGTGACCAAAATCGCCATTTTTACAGAGTTTTGCTTACTCAAAAGCTTCCATTTTGACCCGTTTCAGGCACAGAAATGACTTTAAACACACTTATTTTAGTTGACAAAGTCATAATTCACATCCAACAGTCATTTAGAGTCAAAAGATTAAATGTTGAAATTTCATCCATATTGACCATTTTGGGATCGTTCGACAGGTCCGGAGTCATCGTTTTTCATCCGAAAATTTATTTTTTGGACTGTACCAAAAATGATTCAAAATGTCAATTGGATCATGCCTCATGTTGAATAAGCACTTTTTAAACCCTCACAGTGACCAAAATTGCCATTTTTACAGAGTTTTGCTTACTCAAAAGCTTCAATTTTGACCCGTTTCAGGCACAGAAATGACTTTAAACACACTTATTTTAGTTGACAAAGTCATAATTCAAATCCATCAGTAATTTAGAGTCAAAAGATTAAATGTTAAAATTTCATCATTATAGACCATTTTGGGATCGTTCGACTGGTCCGGAGTCATCGTTTTTCATCCGAAAATTGATTTTTTTGGACTGTACCAAAAATGATTCAAAATGTCAATTGGATCGTGCCTCATGTTGAATAACCACTTTTTAAACCCTCACAGTGACCAAAATTGCCATTTTTACAGAGTTTTGCTTACTCAAAAGCTTCCATTTTGACCCGTTTCAGGCACAGAAATGACTTTAAACACACTTATTCTAGTTGACAAAGTCATAATTCACATCCAACAGTCATTTAGAGTCAAAAGATTAAATGTTAAAATTTCATCATTATAGACCATTTTGGGATCGTTCGACAGGTCCGGAGTCATCGTTTTTCATCCGAAAATTGATTTTTTGGACTGTACCAAAAATGATTCAAAATGTCAATTGGATCATGCCTCATGTTGAATAACCACTTTTTAAACCCTCACAGTGACCAAAATTGCCATTTTGACAGAGTTTTGCTTACTCAAAAGCTTCAATTTTGACCCGTTTCAGGCACAGAAATGACTTTAAACACACTTATTTTAGTTGACAAAGTCACAATTCACATCCAACAGTAATTTAGAGTCAAAAGATTAAATGTTAAAATTTCATCATTATAGACCATTTTGGGATCGTTCGACAGGTCTGGAGTCATCGTTTTTCATCCGAAAATTGATTTTTTGGACTGTACCAAAAATGATTCAAAATGTCAATTGGATCATGCCTCATGTTGAATAACCACTTTTTAAACCCTCACAGTGACCAAAATTGCCATTTTTACAGAGTTTTGCTTACTCAAAAGCTTCCATTTTGACCCGTTTCAGGCACAGAAATGACTTTAAACACACTTATTCTAGTTGACAAAGTCATAATTCACATCCAACAGTCATTTAGAGTCAAAAGATTAAATGTTAAAATGTCATCATTATAGACCATTTTGGGATCGTTCGACAGGTCCGGAGTCATCGTTTTTCATCCGAAAATTGATTTTTTGGACTGTACCAAAAATGATTCAAAATGTCAATTGGATCGTGCCTCATGTTGAATAACCACTTTTTAAACCCTCACAGTGACCAAAATTGCCATTTTTACAGAGTTTTGCTTACTCAAAAGCTTCCATTTTGACCCGTTTCAGGCACAGAAATGACTTTAAACACACTTATTCTAGTTGACAAAGTCATAATTCACATCCAACAGTCATTTAGAGTCAAAAGATTAAATGTTAAAATTTCATCATTATAGACCATTTTGGGATCGTTCGACAGGTCCGGAGTCATCGTTTTTCATCCGAAAATTGATTTTTTGGACTGTACCAAAAATGATTCAAAATGTCAATTGGATCATGCCTCATGTTGAATAACCACTTTTTAAACCCTCACAGTGACCAAAATTGCCATTTTTACAGAGTTTTGCTTACTCAAAAGCTTCAATTTTGACCCGTTTCAGGCACAGAAATGACTTTAAACACACTTATTTTAGTTGACAAAGTCACAATTCACATCCAACAGTAATTTAGAGTCAAAAGCTTAAATGTTAAAATTTCATCATTATAGACCATTTTGGGATCGTTCGACAGGTCTGGAGTCATCGTTTTTCATCCGAAAATTGATTTTTTGGACTGTACCAAAAATGATTCAAAATGTCAATTGGATCATGCCTCATGTTGAATAACCACTTTTTAAACCCTCACAGTGACCAAAATTGCCATTTTTACAGAGTTTTGCTTACTCAAAAGCTTCCATTTTGACCCGTTTCAGGCACAGAAATGACTTTAAACACACTTATTTTAGTTGACAAAGTCATAATTCACATCCAACAGTCATTTAGAGTCAAAAGATTAAATGTTGAAATTTCATCCATATTGACCATTTTGGGATCGTTCGACAGGTCCGGAGTCATCGTTTTTCATCCGAAAATTTATTTTTTGGACTGTACCAAAAATGATTCAAAATGTCAATTGGATCATGCCTCATGTTGACTAACCACTTTTTAAACCCTCACAGTGACCAAAATTGCCATTTTTACAGAGTTTTGCTTACTCAAAAGCTTCAATTTTGACCCGTTTCAGGCACAGAAATGACTTTAAACACACTTATTTTAGTTGACAAAGTCATAATTCACATCCATCAGTAATTTAGAGTCAAAAGATTAAATGTTAAAATTTCATCATTATAGACCATTTTGGGATCGTTCGACTGGTCCGGAGTCATCGTTTTTCATCCGAAAATTGATTTTTTGGACTGTGCCAAAAATGATTCAAAATGTCAATTGGATCATGCCTCATGTTGAATAACCACTTTTTAAACCCTCACAGTGACCAAAATTGCCATTTTTACAGAGTTTTGCTTACTCAAAAGCTTCAATTTTGACCCGTTTCAGGCACAGAAATGACTTTAAACACACTTATTTTAGTTGACAAAGTCACAATTCACATCCAACAGTAATTTAGAGTCAAAAGATTAAATGTTAAAATTTCATCATTATAGACCATTTTGGGATCGTTCGACAGGTCCGGAGTCATCGTTTTTCATCCGAAAATTGATTTTTTGGACTGTACCAAAAATGATTCAAAATGTCAATTGGATCATGCCTCATGTTGAATAACCACTTTTTAAACCCTCACAGTGACCAAAATTGCCATTTTTACAGAGTTTTGCTTACTCAAAAGCTTCAATTTTGACCAGTTTCAGGCACAGAAATGACTTTAAACACACTTATTCTAGTTGACAGAGTCATAATTCACATCCAACAGTCATTTAGAGTCAAAAGATGAAATGTTAAAATTTCATCATTATAGACCATTTTGGGATCGTTCGACAGGTCCGGAGTCATCGTTTTTCATCCGAAAATTGATTTTTTGGACTGTACCAAAAATGATTCAAAATGTCAATTGGATCATGCCTCATGTTGAATAACCACTTTTTAAACCCTCACAGTGACCAAAATTGCCATTTTTACAGAGTTTTGCTTACTCAAAAGCTTCAATTTTGACCTGTTTCAGGCACAGAAATGACTTTAAACACACTTATTCTAGTTGACAAAGTCATAATTCACATCCAACAGTCATTTAGAGTCAAAAGATTAAATGTTAAAATTTCATCATTATAGACCATTTTGGGATCGTTCGACAGGTCCGGAGTCATCGTTTTTCATCCGAAAATTGATTTTTTGGACTGTACCAAAAATGATTCAAAATGTCAATTGGATCATGCCTCATGTTGAATAACCACTTTTTAAACCCTCACAGTGACCAAAATTGCCATTTTTACAGAGTTTTGCTTACTCAAAAGCTTCAATTTTGACCCGTTTCAGGCACAGAAATGACTTTAAACACACTTATTTTAGTTGACAAAGTCATAATTCAAATCCATCAGTAATTTAGAGTCAAAAGATTAAATGTTAAAATTTCATCATTATAGACCATTTTGGGATCGTTCGACTGGTCCGGAGTCATCGTTTTTCATCCGAAAATTGACTTTTTTGGACTGTACCAAAAATGATTCAAAATGTCAATTGGATCATGCCTCATGTTGAATAACCACTTTTTAAACCCTCACAGTGACCAAAATTGCCATTTTTACAGAGTTTTGCTTACTCAAAAGCTTCAATTTTGACCTGTTTCAGGCACAGAAATGACTTTAAACACACTTATTTTAGTTTACAAAGTCATAATTCACAGCCATCAGTAATTTAGAGTCAAAAGATTAAATGTTAAAATGTCATCATTATAGACCATTTTGGGATCGTTCGACAGGTCCGGAGTCATCGTTTTTCATCCGAAAATTGATTTTTTGGACTGTACCAAAAATGATTCAAAATGTCAATTGGATCATGCCTCATGTTGAATAACCACTTTTTAAACCCTCACAGTGACCAAAATTGCCATTTTTACAGAGTTTTGCTTACTCAAAAGCTTCAATTTTGACCCGTTTCAGGCACAGAAATGACTTTAAACACACTTATTTTAGTTGACAAAGTCATAATTCAAATCCATCAGTAATTTAGAGTCAAAAGATTAAATGTTAAAATTTCATCATTATAGACCATTTTGGGATCGTTCGACTGGTCCGGAGTCATCGTTTTTCATCCGAAAATTGATTTTTTGAACTGTACCAAAAATGATTCAAAATGTCAATTGGATCATGCCTCATGTTGAATAACCACTTTTTAAACCCTCACAGTGACCAAAATTGCCATTTTTACAGAGTTTTGCTTACTCAAAAGCTTCAATTTTGACCCGCTCAGGCACAGAAATGACTTTAAACACACTTATTTTAGTTGACAAAGTCACAATTCACATCCAACAGTAATTTAGAGTCAAAAGATTAAATGTTAAAATTTCATCATTATAGACCATTTTGGGATCGTTCGACAGGTCCGGAGTCATCGTTTTTCATCCGAAAATTGATTTTTTGGACTGTACCAAAAATGATTCAAAATGTCAATTGGATCATGCCTCATGTTGAATAACCACTTTTTAAACCCTCACAGTGACCAAAATTGCCATTTTTACAGAGTTTTGCTTACTCAAAAGCTTCAATTTTGACCCGTTTCAGGCACAGAAATGACTTTAAACACACTTATTTTAGTTGACAAAGTCATAATTCAAATCCATCAGTAATTTAGAGTCAAAAGATTAAATGTTAAAATTTCATCATTATAGACCATTTTGGGATCGTTCGACTGGTCCGGAGTCATCGTTTTTCATCCGAAAATTGATTTTTTGAACTGTACCAAAAATGATTCAAAATGTCAATTGGATCATGCCTCATGTTGAATAACCACTTTTTAAACCCTCACAGTGACCAAAATTGCCATTTTTACAGAGTTTTGCTTACTCAAAAGCTTTCATTTTGACCCGTTTCAGGCACAGAAATGACTTTAAACACACTTATTCTAGTTGACAAAGTCATAATTCACATCCAACAGTCATTTAGAGTCAAAAGATTAAATGTTAAAATTTCATCATTATAGACCATTTTGGGATCGTTCGACAGGTCCGGAGTCATCGTTTTTCATCCGAAAATTGATTTTTTGGACTGTACCAAAAATGATTCAAAATGTCAATTGGATCATGCCTCATGTTGAATAACCACTTTTTAAACCCTCACAGTGACCAAAATTGCCATTTTTAGAGTTTTGCTTACTCAAAAGCTTCAATTTTGACCTGTTTCAGGCACAGAAATGACTTTAAACACACTTATTTTAGTTGACAAAGTCATAATTCACATCCATCAGTAATTTAGAGTCAAAAGATTAAATGTTAAAATTTCATCATTATAGACCATTTTGGGATCGTTCGACAGGTCCGGAGTCATCGTTTTTCATCCGAAAATTGATTTTTTGGACTGTACCAAAAATGATTCAAAATGTCAATTGGATCATGCCTCATGTTGAATAACCACTTTTTAAACCCTCACAGTGACCAAAATTGCCATTTTTACAGAGTTTTGCTTACTCAAAAGCTTCAATTTTGACCTGTTTCAGGCACAGAAATGACTTTAAACACACTTATTCTAGTTGACAAAGTCATAATTCACATCCAACAGTCATTTAGAGTCAAAAGATTAAATGTTAAAATTTCATCATTATAGACCATTTTGGGATCGTTCGACAGGTCCGGAGTCATCGTTTTTCATCCGAAAATTGATTTTTTGGACTGTACCAAAAATGATTCAAAATGTCAATTGGATCATGCCTCATGTTGAATAACCACTTTTTAAACCCTCACAGTGACCAAAACTGCCATTTTTACAGAGTTTTGCTTACTCAAAAGCTTCAATTTTGACCCGTTTCAGGCACAGAAATGACTTTAAACACACTTATTTTAGTTGACAAAGTCATAATTCAAATCCATCAGTAATTTAGAGTCAAAAGATTAAATGTTAAAATTTCATCATTATAGACCATTTTGGGATCGTTCGACTGGTCCGGAGTCATCGTTTTTCATCCGAAAATTGATTTTTTGGACTGTACCAAAAATGATTCAAAATGTCAATTGGATCATGCCTCATGTTGAATAACCACTTTTTAAACCCTCACAGTGACCAAAATTGCCATTTTTACAGAGTTTTGCTTACTCAAAAGCTTCAATTTTGACCTGTTTCAGGCACAGAAATGACTTTAAACACACTTATTTTAGTTTACAAAGTCATAATTCACAGCCATCAGTAATTTAGAGTCAAAAGATTAAATGTTAAAATGTCATCATTATAGACCATTTTGGGATCGTTCGACAGGTCCGGAGTCATCGTTTTTCATCCGAAAATTGATTTTTTGGACTGTACCAAAAATGATTCAAAATGTCAATTGGATCATGCCTCATGTTGAATAACCACTTTTTAAACCCTCACAGTGACCAAAATTGCCATTTTTACAGAGTTTTGCTTACTCAAAAGCTTCAATTTTGACCCGTTTCAGGCACAGAAATGACTTTAAACACACTTATTTTAGTTGACAAAGTCATAATTCAAATCCATCAGTAATTTAGAGTCAAAAGATTAAATGTTAAAATTTCATCATTATAGACCATTTTGGGATCGTTCGACTGGTCCGGAGTCATCGTTTTTCATCCGAAAATTGATTTTTTGAACTGTACCAAAAATGATTCAAAATGTCAATTGGATCATGCCTCATGTTGAATAACCACTTTTTAAACCCTCACAGTGACCAAAATTGCCATTTTTACAGAGTTTTGCTTACTCAAAAGCTTCAATTTTGACCCGCTCAGGCACAGAAATGACTTTAAACACACTTATTTTAGTTGACAAAGTCACAATTCACATCCAACAGTAATTTTAGAGTCAAAAGATTAAATGTTAAAATTTCATCATTATAGACCATTTTGGGATCGTTCGACAGGTCCGGAGTCATCGTTTTTTATCCGAAAATTGATTTTTTGGACTGTACCAAAAATGATTCAAAATGTCAATTGGATCATGCCTCATGTTGAATAACCACTTTTTAAACCCTCACAGTGACCAAAATTGCCATTTTTACAGAGTTTTGCTTACTCAAAAGCTTCAATTTTGACCCGTTTCAGGCACAGAAATGACTTTAAACACACTTATTTTAGTTGACAAAGTCATAATTCAAATCCATCAGTAATTTAGAGTCAAAAGATTAAATGTTAAAATTTCATCATTATAGACCATTTTGGGATCGTTCGACTGGTCCGGAGTCATCGTTTTTCATCCGAAAATTGATTTTTTGAACTGTACCAAAAATGATTCAAAATGTCAATTGGATCATGCCTCATGTTGAATAACCACTTTTTAAACCCTCACAGTGACCAAAATTGCCATTTTTACAGAGTTTTGCTTACTCAAAAGCTTCCATTTTGACCCGTTTCAGGCACAGAAATGACTTTAAACACACTTATTCTAGTTGACAAAGTCATAATTCACATCCAACAGTCATTTAGAGTCAAAAGATTAAATGTTAAAATTTCATCATTATAGACCATTTTGGGATCGTTCGACAGGTCCGGAGTCATCGTTTTTCATCCGAAAATTGATTTTTTGGACTGTACCAAAAATGATTCAAAATGTCAATTGGATCATGCCTCATGTTGAATAACCACTTTTTAAACCCTCACAGTGACCAAAATTGCCATTTTTAGAGTTTTGCTTACTCAAAAGCTTCAATTTTGACCTGTTTCAGGCACAGAAATGACTTTAAACACACTTATTTTAGTTGACAAAGTCATAATTCACATCCATCAGTAATTTAGAGTCAAAAGATTAAATGTTAAAATTTCATCATTATAGACCATTTTGGGATCGTTCGACAGGTCCGGAGTCATCGTTTTTCATCCGAAAATTGATTTTTTGGACTGTACCAAAAATGATTCAAAATGTCAATTGGATCATGCCTCATGTTGAATAACCACTTTTTAAACCCTCACAGTGACCAAAATTGCCATTTTTACAGAGTTTTGCTTACTCAAAAGCTTCCATTTTGACCCGTTTCAGGCACAGAAATGACTTTAAACACACTTATTTTAGTTGACAAAGTCATAATTCAAATCCATCAGTAATTTAGAGTCAAAAGATTAAATGTTAAAATTTCATCATTATAGACCATTTTGGGATCGTTCGACTGGTCCGGAGTCATCGTTTTTCATCCGAAAATTGATTTTTTGGACTGTACCAAAAAGGATTCAAAATGTCAATTGGATCATGCCTCATGTTGAATAACCACTTTTTAAACCCTCACAGTGACCAAAATTGCAATTTTTACAGAGTTTTGCTTACTCAAAAGCTTCCATTTTTGACCCGTTTCAGGCACAGAAATGACTTTAAACACACTTATTCTAGTTGACAGAGTCATAATTCACATCCAACAGTCATTTAGAGTCAAAAGATGAAATGTTAAAATTTCATCATTATAGACCATTTTGGGATCGTTCGACTGGTCCGGAGTCATCGTTTTTCATCCGAAAATTGATTTTTTGGACTGTACCAAAAATGATTCAAAATGTCAATTGGATCATGCCTCATGTTGAATAACCACTTTTTAAACCCTCACAGTGACCAAAATTGCCATTTTTACAGAGTTTTGCTTACTCAAAAGCTTCAATTTTGACCTGTTTCAGGCACAGAAATGACTTTAAACACACTTATTTTAGTTTACAAAGTCATAATTCACAGCCATCAGTAATTTAGAGTCAAAAGATTAAATGTTAAAATGTCATCATTATAGACCATTTTGGGATCGTTCGACAGGTCCGGAGTCATCGTTTTTCATCCGAAAATTGATTTTTTGGACTGTACCAAAAATGATTCAAAATGTCAATTGGATCATGCCTCATGTTGAATAACCACTTTTTAAACCCTCACAGTGACCAAAATTGCCATTTTTACAGAGTTTTGCTTACTCAAAAGCTTCAATTTTGACCCGTTTCAGGCACAGAAATGACTTTAAACACACTTATTTTAGTTGACAAAGTCATAATTCAAATCCATCAGTAATTTAGAGTCAAAAGATTAAATGTTAAAATTTCCTCATTATAGACCATTTTGGGATCGTTCGACTGGTCCGGAGTCATCGTTTTTCATCCGAAAATTGATTTTTTGAACTGTACCAAAAATGATTCAAAATGTCAATTGGATCATGCCTCATGTTGAATAACCACTTTTTAAACCCTCACAGTGACCAAAATTGCCATTTTTACAGAGTTTTGCTTACTCAAAAGCTTCAATTTTGACCCGTTTCAGGCACAGAAATGACTTTAAACACACTTATTTTAGTTGAGAAAGTCATAATTCAAATCCATCAGTAATTTAGAGTCAAAAGATTAAATGTTAAAATTTCATCATTATAGACCATTTTGGGATCGTTCGACTGGTCCGGAGTCATCGTTTTTCATCCGAAAATTGATTTTTTGGACTGTACCAAAAATGATTCAAAATGTCAATTGGATCATGCCTCATGTTGAATAAGCACTTTTTAAACCCTCACAGTGACCAAAATTGCCATTTTTACAGAGTTTTGCTTACTCAAAAGCTTCAATTTTGACCCGTTTCAGGCACAAAAATGACTTTAAACACACTTATTTTAGTTGACAAAGTCACAATTCACATCCAACAGTACTTTAGAGTCAAAAGATTAAATGTTAAAATTTCATAATTATAGACCACTTTGGGATCGTTCGACAGGTCCGGAGTCATCGTTTTTCATCCGAAAATTGATTTTTGGGACTGTACCAAAAATTATTCAAAATGTCAATTGGATCATGCCTCATGGTGAATAACCACTTTTTAAACCCTCACAGTGACCAAAATCGCCATTTTTACAGAGTTTTGCTTACTCAAAAGCTTCCATTTTGACCCGTTTCAGGCACAGAAATGACTTTAAACACACTTATTTTAGTTGACAAAGTCATAATTCACATCCAACAGTCATTTAGAGTCAAAAGATTAAATGTTGAAATTTCATCCATATTGACCATTTTGGGATCGTTCGACAGGTCCGGAGTCATCGTTTTTCATCCGAAAATTGATTTTTTGGACTGTACCAAAAATGATTCAAAATGTCAATTGGATCATGCCTCATGTTGAATAACCACTTTTTAAACCCTCACAGTGACCAAAATTGCCATTTTTACAGAGTTTTGCTTACTCAAAAGCTTCAATTTTGACCCGTTTCAGGCACAGAAATGACTTTAAACACACTTATTTTAGTTGACAAAGTCACAATTCACATCCAACAGTAATTTAGAGTCAAAAGATTAAATGTTAAAATTTCATCATTATAGACCATTTTGGGATCGTTTGACAGGTCCGGAGTCATCGTTTTTCATCCGAAAATTGATTTTTTGGACTGTACCAAAAATGATTCAAAATGTCAATTGGATCATGCCTCATGTTGAATAACCACTTTTTAAACCCTCACAGTGACCAAAATTGCCATTTTTACAGAGTTTTGCTTACTCAAAAGCTTCCATTTTTGACCCGTTTCAGGCACAGAAATGACTTTAAACACACTTATTCTAGTTGACAGAGTCATAATTCACATCCAACAGTCATTTAGAGTCAAAAGATGAAATGTTAAAATTTCATCATTATAGACCATTTTGGGATCGTTCGACTGGTCCGGAGTCATCGTTTTTCATCCGAAAATTGATTTTTTGGACTGTACCAAAAAGGATTCAAAATGTCAATTGGATCATGCCTCATGTTGAATAACCACTTTTTAAACCCTCACAGTGACCAAAATTGCCATTTTTACAGAGTTTTGCTTACTCAAAAGCTTCCATTTTTGACCCGTTTCAGGCACAGAAATGACTTTAAACACACTTATTCTAGTTGACAGAGTCATAATTCACATCCAACAGTCATTTAGAGTCAAAAGATGAAATGTTAAAATTTCATCATTATAGACCATTTTGGGATCGTTCGACTGGTCCGGAGTCATCGTTTTTCATCCGAAAATTGATTTTTTGGACTGTACCAAAAATGATTCAAAATGTCAATTGGATCATGCGTCATGTTGAATAACCACTTTTTAAACCCTCACAGTGACCAAAATTGCCATTTTTACAGAGTTTTGCTTACTCAAAAGCTTCAATTTTGACCTGTTTCAGGCACAGAAATGACTTTAAACACACTTATTTTAGTTTACAAAGTCATAATTCACAGCCATCAGTAATTTAGAGTCAAAAGATTAAATGTTAAAATGTCATCATTATAGACCATTTTGGGATCGTTCGACAGGTCCGGAGTCATCGTTTTTCATCCGAAAATTGATTTTTTGGACTGTACCAAAAATGATTCAAAATGTCAATTGGATCATGCCTCATGTTGAATAACCACTTTTTAAACCCTCACAGTGACCAAAATTGAAATTTTTACAGAGTTTTGCTTACTCAAAAGCTTCAATTTTGACCCGTTTCAGGCACAGAAATGACTTTAAACACACTTATTTTAGTTGACAAAGTCATAATTCAAATCCATCAGTAATTTAGAGTCAAAAGATTAAATGTTAAAATTTCCTCATTATAGACCATTTTGGGATCTTTCGACTGGTCCGGAGTCATCGTTTTTCATCCGAAAATTGATTTTTTGAACTGTACCAAAAATGATTCAAAATGTCAATTGGATCATGCCTCATGTTGAATAACCACTTTTTAAACCCTCACAGTGACCAAAATTGCCATTTTTACAGAGTTTTGCTTACTCAAAAGCTTCAATTTTGACCCGCTCAGGCACAGAAATGACTTTAAACACACTTATTTTAGTTGACAAAGTCACAATTCACATCCAACAGTAATTTAGAGTCAAAAGATTAAATGTTAAAATTTCATCATTATAGACCATTTTGGGATCGTTCGACAGGTCCGGAGTCATCGTTTTTCATCCGAAAATTGATTTTTTGGACTGTACCAAAAATGATTCAAAATGTCAATTGGATCATGCCTCATGTTGAATAACCACTTTTTAAACCCTCACAGTGACCAAAATTGCCATTTTTACAGAGTTTTGCTTACTCAAAAGCTTCAATTTTGACCAGTTTCAGGCACAGAAATGACTTTAAACACACTTATTTTAGTTGAGAAAGTCATAATTCAAATCCATCAGTAATTTAGAGTCAAAAGATTAAATGTTAAAATTTCATCATTATAGACCATTTTGGGATCATTCGACTGGTCCGGAGTCATCGTTTTTCATCCGAAAATTGATTTTTTGGACTGTACCAAAAATGATTCAAAATGTCAATTGGATCATGCCTCATGTTGAATAAGCACTTTTTAAACCCTCACAGTGACCAAAATTGCCATTTTTACAGAGTTTTGCTTACTCAAAAGCTTCAATTTTGACCCGTTTCAGGCACAAAAATGACTTTAAACACACTTATTTTAGTTGACAAAGTCACAATTCACATCCAACAGTACTTTAGAGTCAAAAGATTAAATGTTAAAATTTCATAATTATAGACCACTTTGGGATCGTTCGACAGGTCCGGAGTCATCGTTTTTCATCCGAAAATTGATTTTTGGGACTGTACCAAAAATTATTCAAAATGTCAATTGGATCATGCCTCATGGTGAATAACCACTTTTTAAACCCTCACAGTGACCAAAATCGCCATTTTTACAGAGTTTTGCTTACTCAAAAGCTTCCATTTTGACCCGTTTCAGGCACAGAAATGACTTTAAACACACTTATTTTAGTTGACAAAGTCATAATTCACATCCAACAGTCATTTAGAGTCAAAAGATTAAATGTTGAAATTTCATCCATATTGACCATTTTGGGATCGTTCGACAGGTCCGGAGTCATCGTTTTTCATCCGAAAATTTATTTTTTGGACTGTACCAAAAATGATTCAAAATGTCAATTGGATCATGCCTCATGTTGAATAAGCACTTTTTAAACCCTCACAGTGACCAAAATTGCCATTTTTACAGAGTTTTGCTTACTCAAAAGCTTCAACTTTGACCCGTTTCAGGCACAGAAATGACTTTAAACACACTTATTTTAGTTGACAAAGTCATAATTCAAATCCATCAGTAATTTAGAGTCAAAAGATTAAATGTTAAAATTTCATCATTATAGACCATTTTGGGATCGTTCGACTGGTCCGGAGTCATCGTTTTTCATCCGAAAATTGATTTTTTTGGACTGTACCAAAAAGGATTCAAAATGTCAATTGGATCATGCCTCATGTTGAATAACCACTTTTTAAACCCTCACAGTGACCAAAATTGCCATTTTTACAGAGTTTTGCTTACTCAAAAGCTTCCATTTTGACCCGTTTCAGGCACAGAAATGACTTTAAACACACTTATTTTAGTTGACAAAGTCATATTTCACATCCATCAGTAATTTAGAGTCAAAAGATTAAATGTTAAAATTTCATCATTATAGACCATTTTGGGATCGTTCGACAGGTCCGGAGTCATCGTTTTTCATCCGAAAATTGATTTTTTGGACTGTACCAAAAATGATTCAAAATGTCAATTGGATCGTGCCTCATGTTGAATAACCACTTTTTAAACCCTCACAGTGACCAAAATTGCCATTTTTACAGAGTTTTGCTTACTCAAAAGCTTCCATTTTGACCCGTTTCAGGCACAGAAATGACTTTAAACACACTTATTCTAGTTGACAAAGTCATAATTCACATCCAACAGTCATTTAGAGTCAAAAGATTAAATGTTAAAATTTCATCATTATAGACCATTTTGGGATCGTTCGACAGGTCCGGAGTCATCGTTTTCATCCGAAAATTGATTTTTTGGACTGTACCAAAAATGATTCAAAATGTCAATTGGATCATGCCTCATGTTGAATAACCACTTTTTAAACCCTCACAGTGACCAAAATTGCCATTTTGACAGAGTTTTGCTTACTCAAAAGCTTCAATTTTGACCCGTTTCAGGCACAGAAATGACTTTAAACACACTTATTTTAGTTGACAAAGTCACAATTCACATCCAACAGTAATTTAGAGTCAAAAGATTAAATGTTAAAATTTCATCATTATAGACCATTTTGGGATCGTTCGACAGGTCTGGAGTCATCGTTTTTCATCCGAAAATTGGTTTTTGGACTGTACCAAAAATGATTCAAAATGTCAATTGGATCATGCCTCATGTTGAATAACCACTTTTTAAACCCTCACAGTGACCAAAATTGCCATTTTTACAGAGTTTTGCTTACTCAAAAGCTTCCATTTTGACCCGTTTCAGGCACAGAAATGACTTTAAACACACTTATTCTAGTTGACAAAGTCATAATTCACATCCAACAGTCATTTAGAGTCAAAAGATTAAATGTTAAAATGTCATCATTATAGACCATTTTGGGATCGTTCGACAGGTCCGGAGTCATCGTTTTTCATCCGAAAATTGATTTTTTGGACTGTACCAAAAATGATTCAAAATGTCAATTGGATCGTGCCTCATGTTGAATAACCACTTTTTAAACCCTCACAGTGACCAAAATTGCCATTTTTACAGAGGTTTGCTTACTCAAAAGCTTCAATTTTGACCCGTGTCAGGCACAGAAATGACTTTAAACACACTTATTTTAGTTGAAAAAGTCATAATTCACATCCAACAGTCATTTAGAGTCAAAAGATTAAATGTTAAAATGTCATCATTATAGACCATTTTGGGAACGTTCGACATGTCCGGAGTCATCGTTTTTCATCCGAAAATTGATTTTTTGGACTGTACCAAAAATGATTCAAAATGTCAATTGGATCGTGCCTCATGTTGAATAACCACTTTTTAAACCCTCACAGTGACCAAAATGGCCATTTTTACAGAGTTTTGCTTATTTAAAAGCTTCAATTTTGACCCGTTTCAGTCACAGAAATGACTTTAAACACACTTATTTTAGTTGAAATTGTCATAATTCACATCCAACAGTCATTTAGAGTCAAAATATTAAATGTTAAAATTTCATCATTATAGACCATTTTGGATACGTTCGACATGTCCGGAGTCATCGTTTTTCATCCGAAAATTGATTTTTTGGGACTGTACCAAAAATGATTCAAAATGTCAATTGGATCGTGCCTCATGTTGAATAACCACTTTTTAAACCCTCACAGTGACCAAAATTGCCATTTTTACAGAGTTTTGCTTACTCAAAAGCTTCAATTTTGACCCGTGTCAGGCACAGAAATGACTTTAAACACACTTATTTTAGTTGAAAAAGTCATAATTCACATCCAACAGTCATTTAGAGTCAAAAGATTAAATGATAAAATTTCATCATTATAGACCATTTTGGGAACGTTTGACATGTCCGGAGTCATCGTTTTTCATCAGAAAATTGATTTTTTGGACTGTACCAAAAATGATTCAAAATGTCAATTGGATCGAGCCTCATGTTGAATAACCACTTTTTAAACGCTCACAGTGACCAAAATTGCCATTTTTACAGAGTTTTGCTTACTCAAAAGCTTCAATTTTGACCCGTTTCAGTCACAGAAATGACTTTAAACACACTTATTTTAGTTGAAAAAGTCATAATTCACATCCAACAGTCATTTAGAGTCAAAAGATTAAATGATAAAATTTCATCATTATAGACCATTTTGGGAACGTTTGACATGTCCGGAGTCATCGTTTTTCATGCGAAAATTGATTTTTTGGACTGTACCAAAAATGATTCAAAATGTCAATTGGATCGAGCCTCATGTTGAATAACCACTTTTTAAACCCTCACAGTGACCAAAATTGCCATTTTTACGGAGTTTTGCTTACTCAAAAGCTTCAATTTTGACCCGTTTCAGTCACAGAAATGACTTTAAACACACTTATTTTAGTTGAAAAAGTCATAATTCACATCCAACAGTCATTTAGAGTCAAAAGATTAAATGATAAAATTTCATCATTATAGACCATTTTGGGAACGTTTGACATGTCCGGAGTCATCGTTTTTCATCCGAAAATTGATTTTTTGGACTGTACCAAAAATGATTCAAAATGTCAATTGGATCGAGCCTCATGTTGAATAACCACTTTTTAAACCCTCACAGTGACCAAAATTGCCATTTTTACAGAGTTTTGCTTACTCAAAAGCTTCAATTTTGACCCGTTTCAGGCACAGAAATGACTTTAAACACACTTATTTTAGTTGAAAATGTCATAATTCACATCCAACAGTCATTTAGAGTCAAAAGATTAAATGTTAAAATTTCATCATTATAGACCATTTTGGGAACGTTCGACATGTCCGGAGTCATCGTTTTTCATCCGAAAATTGATATTTTGGACTGTACCAAAAATGATTCAAAATGTCAATGGGATCGTGCCTCATGTTGAATAACCACTTTTTAAACCCTCACAGTGACCAAAATTGCCATTTTTACAGAGTTTTTCTTACCCAAAAGCTTCAATTTTGACCCGTTTCAGGCACAGAAATGACTTTAAACACACTTATTTTAGTTGAAAAAGTCATAATTCACATCCAACAGTCATTTAGAGTCAAAAGATTAAATGTTAAAATTTCATCATTATAGACCATTTTGGGAACGTTTGACATGTCCGGAGTCATCGTTTTTCATGCGAAAATTGATTTTTTGGACTGTACCAAAAATGATTCAAAATGTCAATTGGATCATGCCTCATGTTGAATAACCACTTTTTAAACCCTCACAGTGACCAAAATGTCCATTTTTACAGAGTTTTGCTTATTTTAAAAGCTTCAATTTTGACCCGTTTCAGTCACAGAAATGACTTTAAACACACTTATTTTAGTTGAAATTGTCATAATTCACATCCAACAGTCATTTAGAGTCAAAATATTAAATGTTAAAATTTCATCATTATAGACCATTTTGGGAACGTTCGACATGTCCGGAGTCATCGTTTTTCATCCGAAAATTGATTTTTTGGACTGTACCAAAAATGATTCAAAATGTCAATTGGATCCTGCCTCATGTTGAATAACCACTTTTTAAACCCTCACAGTGACCAAAATTGCCATTTTTACAGAGTTTTGCTTACTCAAAAGCTTCAATTTTGACCCGTTTCAGGCACAGAAATGACTTTAAACACACTTATTTTAGTTGAAAAAGTCATAATTCACATCCAACAGTCATTTAGAGTCAAAAGATTAAATGTTAAAATGTCATCATTATAGACCATTTTGGGAACATTCGACATGTCCGGAGTCATCGTTTTTCATCCGAAAATTGATTTTTTTGGACTGTACCAAAAATGATTCAAAATGTCAATTGGATCGTGCCTCATGTTGAATAACCACTTTTTAAACCCTCACAGTGACCAAAATTGCCATTTTTACAGAGGTTTGCTTACTCAAAAGCTTCAATTTTGACCCGTGTCAGGCACAGAAATGACTTTAAACACACTTATTTTAGTTGAAAAAGTCATAATTCACATCCAACAGTCATTTAGAGTCAAAAGATTAAATGATAAAATTTCATCATTATAGACCATTTTGGGAACGTTTGACATGTCCGGAGTCATCGTTTTTCATCCGAAAATTGATTTTTTGGACTGTACCAAAAATGATTCAAAATGTCAATTGGATCGAGCCTCATGTTGAATAACCACTTTTTAAACCCTCACAGTGACAAAAATTGCCATTTTTACAGAGTTTTGCTTACTCAAAAGCTTCAATTTTGACCCGTTTCAGGCACAGAAATGACTTTAAACACACTTATTTTAGTTGAAAATGTCATAATTCACATCCAACAGTCATTTAGAGTCAAAAGATTAAATGTTAAAATTTCATCATTATAGACCATTTTGGGAACGTTCGACATGTCCGGAGTCATCGTTTTTCATCCGAAAATTGATTTTTTGGACTGTACCAAAAATGATTCAAAATGTCAATGGGATCGTGCCTCATGTTGAATGACCACTTTTTAAACCCTCACAGTGACCAAAATTGCCATTTTTACAGAGTTTTTCTTACCCAAAAGCTTCAATTTTGACCCGTTTCAGGCACAGAAATGACTTTAAACACACTTATTTTAGTTGAAAAAGTCATAATTCACATCCAACAGTCATTTAGAGTCAAAAGATTAAATGTTAAAATTTCATCATTATAGACCATTTTGGGAACGTTTGACATGTCCGGAGTCATCGTTTTTCATGCGAAAATTGATTTTTTGGACTGTACCAAAAATGATTCAAAATGTCAATGGGATCGTGCCTCATGTTGAATAACCACTTTTTAAACCCTCACAGTGACCAAAATTGCCATTTTTACAGAGTTTTTCTTACCCAAAAGCTTCAATTTTGACCCGTTTCAGGCACAGAAATGACTTTAAACACACTTATTTTAGTTGAAAAAGTCATAATTCACATCCAACAGTCATTTAGAGTCAAAAGATTAAATGTTAAAATTTCATCATTATAGACCATTTTGGGAACGTTTGACATGTCCGGAGTCATCGTTTTTCATGCGAAAATTGATTTTTTGGACTGTACCAAAAATGTTCAAAATGTCAATTGGATTGAGCCTCATGTTGAATAACCACTTTTTAAACCCTCACAGTGACCAAAATTGCCATTTTTACAGAGTTTTGCTTACTCAAAAGCTTCAATTTTGACCCGTTTCAGTCACAGAAATGACTTTAAACACACTTATTTTAGTTGAAAAAGTCATAATTCACATCCAACAGTCATTTAGAGTCAAAAGATTAAATGATAAAATTTCATCATTATAGACCATTTTGGGAACGTTTGACATGTCCGGAGTCATCGTTTTTCATCCGAAAATTGATTTTTGGGACTGTACCAAAAATGATTCAAAATGTCAATTGGATCGAGCCTCATGTTGAATAACCACTTTTTAAACCCTCACAGTGACCAAAATTGCCATTTTTACAGAGTTTTGCTTACTCAAAAGCTTCAATTTTGACCCGTTTCAGGCACAGAAATGACTTTAAACACACTTATTTTAGTTGAAAAAGTCATAATTCACATCCAACAGTCATTTAGAGTCAAAAGATTAAATGTTAAAATTTCATCATTATAGACCATTTTGGGAACGTTTGACATGTCCGGAGTCATCGTTTTTCATGCGAAAATTGATTTTTTGGACTGTACCAAAAATGATTCAAAATGTCAATTGGATCGTGCCTCGTGTTGAATAACCACTTTTTAAACCCTCACAGTGACCAAAATGGCCATTTTTACAGAGTTTTGCTTATTTAAAAGCTTCAATTTTGACCCGTTTCAGTCACAGAAATGACTTTAAACACACTTATTTTAGTTGAAATTGTCATAATTCACATCCAACAGTCATTTAGAGTCAAAAGATTAAATGTTAAAATTTCATCATTATAGACCATTTTGGGAACGTTCGACATGTCCGGAGTCATCGTTTTTCATCCGAAAATTGATTTTTTGGACTGTACCAAAAATGATTCAAAATGTCAATGGGATCGTGCCTCATGTTGAATGACCACTTTTTAAACCCTCACAGTGACCAAAATTGCCATTTTTACAGAGTTTTTCTTACCCAAAAGCTTCAATTTTGACCCGTTTCAGGCACAGAAATGACTTTAAACACACTTATTTTAGTTGAAAAAGTCATAATTCACATCCAACAGTCATTTAGAGTCAAAAGATTAAATGTTAAAATTTCATCATTATAGACCATTTTGGGAACGTTTGACATGTCCGGAGTCATCGTTTTTCATGCGAAAATTGATTTTTTGGACTGTACCAAAAATGATTCAAAATGTCAATTGGATCGTGCCTCATGTTGAATAACCAGTTTTTAAACCCTCACAGTGACCAAAATGGCCATTTTTACAGAGTTTTGCTTATTTAAAAGCTTCAATTTTGACCCGTTTCAGTCACAGAAATGACTTTAAACACACTTATTTTAGTTGAAATTGTCATAATTCACATCCAACAGTCATTTAGAGTCAAAATATTAAATGTTAAAATTTCATCATTATAGACCATTTTGGGAACGTTCGACATGTCCAGAGTCATCGTTTTTCATCCGAAAATTGATTTTTTGGACTGTACCAAAAATGATTCAAAATGTCAATGGGATCGTGCCTCATGTTGAATAACCACTTTTTAAACCCTCACAGTGACCAAAATTGCCATTTTTACAGAGTTTTTCTTACCCAAAAGCTTCAATTTTGACCCGTTTCAGGCACAGAAATGACTTTAAACACACTTATTTTAGTTGAAAAAGTCATAATTCACATCCAACAGTCATTTAGAGTCAAAAGATTAAATGTTAAAATTTCATCATTATAGACCATTTTGGGAACGTTTGACATGTCCGGAGTCATCGTTTTTCATGCGAAAATTGATTTTTTGGACTGTACCAAAAATGATTCAAAATGTCAATTGGATCGAGCCTCATGTTGAATAACCACTTTTTAAACCCTCACAGTGACCAAAATTGCCATTTTTACAGAGTTTTGCTTACTCAAAAGCTTCAATTTTGACCCGTTTCAGTCACAGAAATGACTTTAAACACACTTATTTTAGTTGAAAAAGTCATAATTCACATCCAACAGTCATTTAGAGTCAAAAGATTAAATGATAAAATTTCATCATTATAGACCATTTTGGGAACGTTTGACATGTCCGGAGTCATCGTTTTTCATCCGAAAATTGATTTTTGGGACTGTACCAAAAATGATTCAAAATGTCAATTGGATCGAGCCTCATGTTGAATAACCACTTTTTAAACCCTCACAGTGACCAAAATTGCCATTTTTACAGAGTTTTGCTTACTCAAAAGCTTCAATTTTGACCCGTTTCAGGCACAGAAATGACTTTAAACACACTTATTTTAGTTGAAAAAGTCATAATTCACATCCAACAGTCATTTAGAGTCAAAAGATTAAATGTTAAAATTTCATCATTATAGACCATTTTGGGAACGTTTGACATGTCCGGAGTCATCGTTTTTCATGCGAAAATTGATTTTTTGGACTGTACCAAAAATGATTCAAAATGTCAATGGGATCGTGCCTCATGTTGAATAACCACTTTTTAAACCCTCACAGTGACCAAAATTGCCATTTTTACAGAGTTTTTCTTACCCAAAAGCTTCAATTTTGACCCGTTTCAGGCACAGAAATGACTTTAAACACACTTATTTTAGTTGAAAAAGTCATAATTCACATCCAACAGTCATTTAGAGTCAAAAGATTAAATGTTAAAATTTCATCATTATAGACCATTTTGGGAACGTTTGACATGTCCGGAGTCATCGTTTTTCATGCGAAAATTGATTTTTTGGACTGTACCAAAAATGATTCAAAATGTCAATTGGATCGTGCCTCGTGTTGAATAACCACTTTTTAAACCCTCACAGTGACCAAAATGGCCATTTTTACAGAGTTTTGCTTATTTAAAAGCTTCAATTTTGACCCGTTTCAGTCACAGAAATGACTTTAAACACACTTATTTTAGTTGAAATTGTCATAATTCACATCCAACAGTCATTTAGAGTCAAAAGATTAAATGTTAAAATTTCATCATTATAGACCATTTTGGGAACGTTCGACATGTCCGGAGTCATCGTTTTTCATCCGAAAATTGATTTTTTGGACTGTACCAAAAATGATTCAAAATGTCAATGGGATCGTGCCTCATGTTGAATGACCACTTTTTAAACCCTCACAGTGACCAAAATTGCCATTTTTACAGAGTTTTTCTTACCCAAAAGCTTCAATTTTGACCCGTTTCAGGCACAGAAATGACTTTAAACACACTTATTTTAGTTGAAAAAGTCATAATTCACATCCAACAGTCATTTAGAGTCAAAAGATTAAATGTTAAAATTTCATCATTATAGACCATTTTGGGAACGTTTGACATGTCCGGAGTCATCGTTTTTCATGCGAAAATTGATTTTTTGGACTGTACCAAAAATGATTCAAAATGTCAATTGGATCGTGCCTCATGTTGAATAACCAGTTTTTAAACCCTCACAGTGACCAAAATGGCCATTTTTACAGAGTTTTGCTTATTTAAAAGCTTCAATTTTGACCCGTTTCAGTCACAGAAATGACTTTAAACACACTTATTTTAGTTGAAATTGTCATAATTCACATCCAACAGTCATTTAGAGTCAAAATATTAAATGTTAAAATTTCATCATTATAGACCATTTTGGGAACGTTCGACATGTCCAGAGTCATCGTTTTTCATCCGAAAATTGATTTTTTGGACTGTACCAAAAATGATTCAAAATGTCAATGGGATCGTGCCTCATGTTGAATAACCACTTTTTAAACCCTCACAGTGACCAAAATTGCCATTTTTACAGAGTTTTTCTTACCCAAAAGCTTCAATTTTGACCCGTTTCAGGCACAGAAATGACTTTAAACACACTTATTTTAGTTGAAAAAGTCATAATTCACATCCAACAGTCATTTAGAGTCAAAAGATTAAATGTTAAAATTTCATCATTATAGACCATTTTGGGAACGTTTGACATGTCCGGAGTCATCGTTTTTCATGCGAAAATTGATTTTTTGGACTGTACCAAAAATGATTCAAAATGTCAATTGGATCGAGCCTCATGTTGAATAACCACTTTTTAAACCCTCACAGTGACCAAAATTGCCATTTTTACAGAGTTTTGCTTACTCAAAAGCTTCAATTTTGACCCGTTTCAGTCACAGAAATGACTTTAAACACACTTATTTTAGTTGAAAAAGTCATAATTCACATCCAACAGTCATTTAGAGTCAAAAGATTAAATGATAAAATTTCATCATTATAGACCATTTTGGGAACGTTTGACATGTCCGGAGTCATCGTTTTTCATCCGAAAATTGATTTTTGGGACTGTACCAAAAATGATTCAAAATGTCAATTGGATCGAGCCTCATGTTGAATAACCACTTTTTAAACCCTCACAGTGACCAAAATTGCCATTTTTACAGAGTTTTGCTTACTCAAAAGCTTCAATTTTGACCCGTTTCAGGCACAGAAATGACTTTAAACACACTTATTTTAGTTGAAAAAGTCATAATTCACATCCAACAGTCATTTAGAGTCAAAAGATTAAATGTTAAAATTTCATCATTATAGACCATTTTGGGAACGTTTGACATGTCCGGAGTCATCGTTTTTCATGCGAAAATTGATTTTTTGGACTGTACCAAAAATGATTCAAAATGTCAATTGGATCGTGCCTCATGTTGAATAACCACTTTTTAAACCCTCACAGTGACCAAAATGGCCATTTTTACAGAGTTTTGCTTATTTAAAAGCTTCAATTTTGACCCGTTTCAGTCACAGAAATGACTTTAAACACACTTATTTTAGTTGAAATTGTCATAATTCACATCCAACAGTCATTTAGAGTCAAAATATTAAATGTTAAAATTTCATCATTATAGACCATTTTGGGAACGTTCGACATGTCCGGAGTCATCGTTTTTCATCCGAAAATTGATTTTTTGGGACGGTACCAAAAAGGATTCAAAATGTCAATTGGATCGTGCCTCATGTTGAATAACCACTTTTTAAACCCTCACAGTGACCAAAATTCGCCATTTTTACAGAGTTTTGCTTACTCAAAAGCTTCAATTTTGACCCGTGTCAGGCACAGAAATGACTTTAAACACACTTATTTTAGTTGAAAAAGTCATAATTCACATCCAACAGTCATTTAGAGTCAAAAGATTAAATGATAAAATTTCATCATTATAGACCATTTTGGGAACGTTTGACATGTCCGGAGTCATCGTTTTTCATGCGAAAATTGATTTTTTGGACTGTACCAAAAATGATTCAAAATGTCAATTGGATCGAGCCTCATGTTGAATAACCACTTTTTAAACCCTCACAGTGACCAAAATTGCCATTTTTACAGAGTTTTGCTTACTCAAAAGCTTCAATTTTGACCCGTTTCAGTCACAGAAATGACTTTAAACACACTTATTTTAGTTGAAAAAGTCATAATTCACATCCAACAGTCATTTAGAGTCAAAAGATTAAATGATAAAATTTCATCATTATAGACCATTTTGGGAACGTTTGACATGTCCGGAGTCATCGTTTTTCATCCGAAAATTGATTTTTGGGACTGTACCAAAAATGATTCAAAATGTCAATTGGATCGAGCCTCATGTTGAATAACCACTTTTTAAACCCTCACAGTGACCAAAATTGCCATTTTTACAGAGTTTTGCTTACTCAAAAGCTTCAATTTTGACCCGTTTCAGGCACAGAAATGACTTTAAACACACTTATTTTAGTTGAAAAAGTCATAATTCACATCCAACAGTCATTTAGAGTCAAAAGATTAAATGTTAAAATTTCATCATTATAGACCATTTTGGGAACGTTTGACATGTCCGGAGTCATCGTTTTTCATGCGAAAATTGATTTTTTGGACTGTACCAAAAATGATTCAAAATGTCAATTGGATCGTGCCTCATGTTGAATAACCACTTTTTAAACCCTCACAGTGACCAAAATGGCCATTTTTACAGAGTTTTGCTTATTTAAAAGCTTCAATTTTGACCCGTTTCAGTCACAGAAATGACTTTAAACACACTTATTTTAGTTGAAATTGTCATAATTCACATCCAACAGTCATTTAGAGTCAAAATATTAAATGTTAAAATTTCATCATTATAGACCATTTTGGGAACGTTCGACATGTCCGGAGTCATCGTTTTTCATCCGAAAATTGATTTTTTGGGACGGTACCAAAAAGGATTCAAAATGTCAATTGGATCGTGCCTCATGTTGAATAACCACTTTTTAAACCCTCACAGTGACCAAAATTCGCCATTTTTACAGAGTTTTGCTTACTCAAAAGCTTCAATTTTGACCCGTGTCAGGCACAGAAATGACTTTAAACACACTTATTTTAGTTGAAAAAGTCATAATTCACATCCAACAGTCATTTAGAGTCAAAAGATTAAATGATAAAATTTCATCATTATAGACCATTTTGGGAACGTTTGACATGTCCGGAGTCATCGTTTTTCATCCGAAAATTGATATTTTGGACTGTACCAAAAATGATTCAAAATGTCAATGGGATCGTGCCTCATGTTGAATAACCACTTTTTAAACCCTCACAGTGACCAAAATGGCCATTTTTACAGAGTTTTGCTTATTTAAAAGCTTCAATTTTGACCCGTTTCAGTCACAGAAATGACTTTAAACACACTTATTTTAGTTGAAATTGTCATAATTCACATCCAACAGTCATTTAGAGTCAAAATATTAAATGTTAAAATTTCATCATTATAGACCATTTTGGGAACGTTCGACATGTCCGGAGTCATCGTTTTTCATCCGAAAATTGATTTTTTGGACTGTACCAAAAATGATTCAAAATGTCAATTGGATCCTGCCTCATGTTGAATAACCACTTTTTAAACCCTCACAGTGACCAAAATTGCCATTTTTACAGAGTTTTGCTTACTCAAAAGCTTCAATTTTGACCCGTTTCAGGCACAGAAATGACTTTAAACACACTTATTTTAGTTGAAAAAGTCATAATTCACATCCAACAGTCATTTAGAGTCAAAAGATTAAATGTTAAAATGTCATCATTATAGACCATTTTGGGAACATTCGACATGTCCGGAGTCATCGTTTTTCATCCGAAAATTGATTTTTTTGGACTGTACCAAAAATGATTCAAAATGTCAATTGGATCGTGCCTCATGTTGAATAACCACTTTTTAAACCCTCACAGTGACCAAAATTGCCATTTTTACAGAGGTTTGCTTACTCAAAAGCTTCAATTTTGACCCGTGTCAGGCACAGAAATGACTTTAAACACACTTATTTTAGTTGAAAAAGTCATAATTCACATCCAACAGTCATTTAGAGTCAAAAGATTAAATGTTAAAATGTCATCATTATAGACCATTTTGGGAACGTTCGACATGTCCGGAGTCATCGTTTTTCATCCGAAAATTGATTTTTTGGACTGTACCAAAAATGATTCAAAATGTCAATTGGATCGTGCCTCATGTTGAATAACCACTTTTTAAACCCTCACAGTGACCAAAATGGCCATTTTTACAGAGTTTTGCTTATTTAAAAGCTTCAATTTTGACCCGTTTCAGTCACAGAAATGACTTTAAACACACTTATTTTAGTTGAAATTGTCATAATTCACATCCAACAGTCATTTAGAGTCAAAATATTAAATGTTAAAATTTCATCATTATAGACCATTTTGGATACGTTCGACATGTCCGGAGTCATCGTTTTTCATCCGAAAATTGATTTTTTGGGACTGTACCAAAAATGATTCAAAATGTCAATTGGATCGTGCCTCATGTTGAATAACCACTTTTTAAACCCTCACAGTGACCAAAATTGCCATTTTTACAGAGTTTTGCTTACTCAAAAGCTTCAATTTTGACCCGTGTCAGGCACAGAAATGACTTTAAACACACTTATTTTAGTTGAAAAAGTCATAATTCACATCCAACAGTCATTTAGAGTCAAAAGATTAAATGATAAAATTTCATCATTATAGACCATTTTGGGAACGTTTGACATGTCCGGAGTCATCGTTTTTCATCAGAAAATTGATTTTTTGGACTGTACCAAAAATGATTCAAAATGTCAATTGGATCGAGCCTCATGTTGAATAACCACTTTTTAAACGCTCACAGTGACCAAAATTGCCATTTTTACAGAGTTTTGCTTACTCAAAAGCTTCAATTTTGACCCGTTTCAGTCACAGAAATGACTTTAAACACACTTATTTTAGTTGAAAAAGTCATAATTCACATCCAACAGTCATTTAGAGTCAAAAGATTAAATGATAAAATTTCATCATTATAGACCATTTTGGGAACGTTTGACATGTCCGGAGTCATCGTTTTTCATGCGAAAATTGATTTTTTGGACTGTACCAAAAATGATTCAAAATGTCAATTGGATCGAGCCTCATGTTGAATAACCACTTTTTAAACCCTCACAGTGACCAAAATTGCCATTTTTACAGAGTTTTGCTTACTCAAAAGCTTCAATTTTGACCCGTTTCAGTCACAGAAATGACTTTAAACACACTTATTTTAGTTGAAAAAGTCATAATTCACATCCAACAGTCATTTAGAGTCAAAAGATTAAATGATAAAATTTCATCATTATAGACCATTTTGGGAACGTTTGACATGTCCGGAGTCATCGTTTTTCATCCGAAAATTGATTTTTTGGACTGTACCAAAAATGATTCAAAATGTCAATTGGATCGAGCCTCATGTTGAATAACCACTTTTTAAACCCTCACAGTGACCAAAATTGCAATTTTTACAGAGTTTTGCTTACTCAAAAGCTTCAATTTTGACCCGTTTCAGGCACAGAAATGACTTTAAACACACTTATTTTAGTTGAAAATGTCATAATTCACATCCAACAGTCATTTAGAGTCAAAAGATTAAATGTTAAAATTTCATCATTATAGACCATTTTGGGAACGTTCGACATGTCCGGAGTCATCGTATTTCATCCGAAAATTGATATTTTGGACTGTACCAAAAATGATTCAAAATGTCAATGGGATCGTGCCTCATGTTGAATAACCACTTTTTAAACCCTCACAGTGACCAAAATTGCCATTTTTACAGAGTTTTTCTTACCCAAAAGCTTCAATTTTGACCCGTTTCAGGCACAGAAATGACTTTAAACACACTTATTTTAGTTGAAAAAGTCATAATTCACATCCAACAGTCATTTAGAGTCAAAAGATTAAATGTTAAAATTTCATCATTATAGACCATTTTGGGAACGTTTGACATGTCCGGAGTCATCGTTTTTCATGCGAAAATTGATTTTTTGGACTGTACCAAAAATGATTCAAAATGTCAATTGGATCATGCCTCATGTTGAATAACCACTTTTTAAACCCTCACAGTGACCAAAATGGCCATTTTTACAGAGTTTTGCTTATTTAAAAGCTTCAATTTTGACCCGTTTCAGTCACAGAAATGACTTTAAACACACTTATTTTAGTTGAAATTGTCATAATTCACATCCAACAGTCATTTAGAGTCAAAATATTAAATGTTAAAATTTCATCATTATAGACCATTTTGGGAACGTTCGACATGTCCGGAGTCATCGTTTTTCATCCGAAAATTGATTTTTTGGACTGTACCAAAAATGATTCAAAATGTCAATTGGATCCTGCCTCATGTTGAATAACCACTTTTTAAACCCTCACAGTGACCAAAATTGCCATTTTTACAGAGTTTTGCTTACTCAAAAGCTTCAATTTTGACCCGTTTCAGGCACAGAAATGACTTTAAACACACTTATTTTAGTTGAAAAAGTCATAATTCACATCCAACAGTCATTTAGAGTCAAAAGATTAAATGTTAAAATGTCATCATTATAGACCATTTTGGGAACATTCGACATGTCCGGAGTCATCGTTTTTCATCCGAAAATTGATTTTTTTGGACTGTACCAAAAATGATTCAAAATGTCAATTGGATCGTGCCTCATGTTGAATAACCACTTTTTAAACCCTCACAGTGACCAAAATTGCCATTTTTACAGAGGTTTGCTTACTCAAAAGCTTCAATTTTGACCCGTGTCAGGCACAGAAATGACTTTAAACACACTTATTTTAGTTGAAAAAGTCATAATTCACATCCAACAGTCATTTAGAGTCAAAAGATTAAATGATAAAATTTCATCATTATAGACCATTTTGGGAACGTTTGACATGTCCGGAGTCATCGTTTTTAATCCGAAAATTGATTTTTTGGACTGTACCAAAAATGATTCAAAATGTCAATTGGATCGAGCCTCATGTTGAATAACCACTTTTTAAACCCTCACAGTGACAAAAATTGCCATTTTTACAGAGTTTTGCTTACTCAAAAGCTTCAATTTTGACCCGTTTCAGGCACAGAAATGACTTTAAACACACTTATTTTAGTTGAAAATGTCATAATTCACATCCAACAGTCATTTAGAGTCAAAAGATTAAATGTTAAAATTTCATCATTATAGACCATTTTGGGAACGTTCGACATGTCCGGAGTCATCGTTTTTCATCCGAAAATTGATTTTTTGGACTGTACCAAAAATGATTCAAAATGTCAATGGGATCGTGCCTCATGTTGAATGACCACTTTTTAAACCCTCACAGTGACCAAAATTGCCATTTTTACAGAGTTTTTCTTACCCAAAAGCTTCAATTTTGACCCGTTTCAGGCACAGAAATGACTTTAAACACACTTATTTTAGTTGAAAAAGTCATAATTCACATCCAACAGTCATTTAGAGTCAAAAGATTAAATGTTAAAATTTCATCATTATAGACCATTTTGGGAACGTTTGACATGTCCGGAGTCATCGTTTTTCATGCGAAAATTGATTTTTTGGACTGTACCAAAAATGATTCAAAATGTCAATTGGATCGTGCCTCATGTTGAATAACCAGTTTTTAAACCCTCACAGTGACCAAAATGGCCATTTTTACAGAGTTTTGCTTATTTAAAAGCTTCAATTTTGACCCGTTTCAGTCACAGAAATGACTTTAAACACACTTATTTTAGTTGAAATTGTCATAATTCACATCCAACAGTCATTTAGAGTCAAAATATTAAATGTTAAAATTTCATCATTATAGACCATTTTGGGAACGTTCGACATGTCCAGAGTCATCGTTTTTCATCCGAAAATTGATTTTTTGGACTGTACCAAAAATGATTCAAAATGTCAATGGGATCGTGCCTCATGTTGAATAACCACTTTTTAAACCCTCACAGTGACCAAAATTGCCATTTTTACAGAGTTTTTCTTACCCAAAAGCTTCAATTTTGACCCGTTTCAGGCACAGAAATGACTTTAAACACACTTATTTTAGTTGAAAAAGTCATAATTCACATCCAACAGTCATTTAGAGTCAAAAGATTAAATGTTAAAATTTCATCATTATAGACCATTTTGGGAACGTTTGACATGTCCGGAGTCATCGTTTTTCATGCGAAAATTGATTTTTTGGACTGTACCAAAAATGTTCAAAATGTCAATTGGATTGAGCCTCATGTTGAATAACCACTTTTTAAACCCTCACAGTGACCAAAATTGCCATTTTTACAGAGTTTTGCTTACTCAAAAGCTTCAATTTTGACCCGTTTCAGTCACAGAAATGACTTTAAACACACTTATTTTAGTTGAAAAAGTCATAATTCACATCCAACAGTCATTTAGAGTCAAAAGATTAAATGATAAAATTTCATCATTATAGACCATTTTGGGAACGTTTGACATGTCCGGAGTCATCGTTTTTCATCCGAAAATTGATTTTTGGGACTGTACCAAAAATGATTCAAAATGTCAATTGGATCGAGCCTCATGTTGAATAACCACTTTTTAAACCCTCACAGTGACCAAAATTGCCATTTTTACAGAGTTTTGCTTACTCAAAAGCTTCAATTTTGACCCGTTTCAGGCACAGAAATGACTTTAAACACACTTATTTTAGTTGAAAAAGTCATAATTCACATCCAACAGTCATTTAGAGTCAAAAGATTAAATGTTAAAATTTCATCATTATAGACCATTTTGGGAACGTTTGACATGTCCGGAGTCATCGTTTTTCATGCGAAAATTGATTTTTTGGACTGTACCAAAAATGATTCAAAATGTCAATTGGATCGTGCCTCATGTTGAATAACCACTTTTTAAACCCTCACAGTGACCAAAATGGCCATTTTTACAGAGTTTTGCTTATTTAAAAGCTTCAATTTTGACCCGTTTCAGTCACAGAAATGACTTTAAACACACTTATTTTAGTTGAAATTGTCATAATTCACATCCAACAGTCATTTAGAGTCAAAAGATTAAATGTTAAAATTTCATCATTATAGACCATTTTGGGAACGTTCGACATGTCCGGAGTCATCGTTTTTCATCCGAAAATTGATTTTTTGGACTGTACCAAAAATGATTCAAAATGTCAATGGGATCGTGCCTCATGTTGAATAACCACTTTTTAAACCCTCACAGTGACCAAAATTGCCATTTTTACAGAGTTTTTCTTACCCAAAAGCTTCAATTTTGACCCGTTTCAGGCACAGAAATGACTTTAAACACACTTATTTTAGTTGAAAAAGTCATAATTCACATCCAACAGTCATTTAGAGTCAAAAGATTAAATGTTAAAATTTCATCATTATAGACCATTTTGGGAACGTTTGACATGTCCGGAGTCATCGTTTTTCATGCGAAAATTGATTTTTTGGACTGTACCAAAAATGATTCAAAATGTCAATTGGATCGAGCCTCATGTTGAATAACCACTTTTTAAACCCTCACAGTGACCAAAATTGCCATTTTTACAGAGTTTTGCTTACTCAAAAGCTTCAATTTTGACCCGTTTCAGTCACAGAAATGACTTTAAACACACTTATTTTAGATGAAAAAGTCATAATTCACATCCAACAGTCATTTAGAGTCAAAAGATTAAATGATAAAATTTCATCATTATAGACCATTTTGGGAACGTTTGACATGTCCGGAGTCATCGTTTTTCATCCGAAAATTGATTTTTGGGACTGTACCAAAAATGATTCAAAATGTCAATTGGATCGAGCCTCATGTTGAATAACCACTTTTTAAACCCTCACAGTGACCAAAATTGCCATTTTTAGAGTTTTGCTTACTCAAAAGCTTCAATTTTGACCCGTTTCAGGCACAGAAATGACTTTAAACACACTTATTTTAGTTGAAAAAGTCATAATTCACATCCAACAGTCATTTAGAGTCAAAAGATTAAATGTTAAAATTTCATCATTATAGACCATTTTGGGAACGTTTGACATGTCCGGAGTCATCGTTTTTCATGCGAAAATTGATTTTTTGGACTGTACCAAAAATGATTCAAAATGTCAATTGGATCGTGCCTCATGTTGAATAACCACTTTTTAAACCCTCACAGTGACCAAAATGGCCATTTTTACAGAGTTTTGCTTATTTAAAAGCTTCAATTTTGACCCGTTTCAGTCACAGAAATGACTTTAAACACACTTATTTTAGTTGAAATTGTCATAATTCACATCCAACAGTCATTTAGAGTCAAAATATTAAATGTTAAAATTTCATCATTATAGACCATTTTGGGAACGTTCGACATGTCCGGAGTCATCGTTTTTCATCCGAAAATTGATTTTTTGGGACGGTACCAAAAAGGATTCAAAATGTCAATTGGATCGTG